>NC_034014.1:3588758-3860945 GCF_000346465.2 Prunus persica
TTCCATTGGAGGATAATACTAGATAAGTAGTTATTGCGAGAGAATATTTATGTCTTTCATAGGGAAAACTCGGGTGAAAATTTCCTTATTACATGGCAAGATGAATGTCAAGCACTGACCAGTTATAACATAACATATGTTTAACACACCCTATGGCACGTGACAAGGAAGATGCACCCTATCAATAGTTGAGAGTCACTGATATGCACAAGTAATTGAATTTCTACCGTGAAAGTAAATATTTTTTAAAAATTTATTATAACTTATTCTAAAAAAATATGAGTGTCAAATTAAATTTTAGGTGCAATGGTAGATCATGAAATTGTATCTTCCTTTTGGCATTCGAGTTTAAATCTCTCTCCCTATAAATTAGAGTAGTTTAGAATATTATCCATTCTTCAAAATAAAAAATTAGACATGGGTATCGAAGTTCTTTTCGGCTTGTTTTAGAAGGTTCTCCGACGTGGCCCAAATCCAACTGGTCACCAGCAACAAGTAGCTGAAGTAACTGTAACCAAGTAAACCTCTCCTCTCGGAAGAGGTACTAACTAGGAAGGATAATATGTCGAAGACAGATGAGGTCGTATGCGTTACCGGTGGAAGTGGGTGCATTGGATCATGGCTCGTCCGTCTCCTCCTCGACCGTAATTACACCGTCCATGCCACTGTCAAAGATCTCAGTTAGTTTACCCTTTGCCTTTTCTATTTATCTACACAACTGCCATTTCCTTGCTGTTCAGTCTGAAACGTCGTCGTGTCGTTTTTGTTGCAGATGACGAGGGTGAGACGAAGCATCTAGAAGCCCTAGAAGGAGCATCGACGCGTCTCCGTCTCTTCCAGATCGACCTCCTCGACTACAACTCCATCTTCGCCGCCATCAATGGCTGCTCCGGCGTCTTCCACCTCGCCTCTCCTTGCATCGTCGATCAAGTCCAAGACCCCGAGGTTGCTTCATCTTCACAAAAAGGCCATAAAAGAAGCTCAATTCTTTGTAATTATGATTATATTTAGATGAAATTGTTGTGCTTTTTGTTATACAGAAGGAGCTTCTGGACCCGGCGATCAAAGGAACGCTTAATGTTCTGACGGCAGCGAAGCAGGCTGGGGTCAGGCGAGTGGTGCTGACATCCTCCAACGCCGCCATCATTCCCAGCCCTTGCTGGCCGTCCGATAAGATCAAGGGTGAGGATTGCTGGACCGATATTGACTACTGCAAGCAGAAGGGAGTGAGTTACTGAGTGCCTAAGTTCTTTGTTATTATAGTTTGAAATTTTGAAAATTGGGGACTGTGATGTGATGCTGATTGTGTATGGTGTTCGGTTAGTTGTGGTATTCATTGTCGAAAACTTTGGCGGAGAAAGCTGCGTGGGAATTTGCCAAGGAGAAGGGATTGGATGTGGTTGTGGTGAATCCTGGCACCGTGTTGGGCGATGTCATTTCGCCCAGGCTCAATTCTAGCATGGTGACGCTAGTGCGCCTTCTTGAGGGTATTGTTCTCTGCACATTTGTGTTTGAATATCTTCTAGGATTACACCTGGAAGTAGATTGTTGACTCCATCCAATTCTCATATGTGCAGTCTTATTTGAATACTCTATTATTGTGTAATGTTCTGTTTCCTGATAGTTTGCCATGTTATGTTGCCAAATTGTTGATCGAAATCATACATTCAGATCAGACATAGTTTTGCATTTGATTGACAGTTTGTTTGATAACATAACATCTCTATAGTAAGAGAACATTTCCCATTTATTATTTGTGGTAACATGAGACTAAGGTGACCACGTTCTTATTGAGGCTGTAGTTGGTAGATGAACCAGGAATCAGGTGGACATTAGATATTTTCTGAAAAGACATTTCTGCTAAAGAAAGGTTTGTGTTTGGTGTTTAAAATCTTGAAGTATTTCTTCATTTATAATACTTGAGTTTGTTTGAAGTTTTTTGCTTAGTTAACCCCCAAGTTTGGAGAAGGTGTATTGCATGAGAATAAGTGTGTGTGGCAATAGAGGAATCCTTTTGCACCTCTTTGCTAGCAAGCAAATACTTGGCTCCTTTCCTGCAAATCACCCTTTCACATGTGTGCAGAATTTATTTTTATTTTTCTTTCTTTCGAGCGTTTAATGAGTTATCTTTGCACACGTGTGAAGCTGTGATTCGCAAGTACATAGGACTGGCTTCGTCCAGATACGAAGCCATGCAGAGTCCCTGCTAGCATATGTTTCTCTTTAAGTTTGATAGTTTATGTCATTAAAGGGTCGGTTTTTGGTTTCCTTAAATTGTTTATCCATGTCACCTTATCTCTTCTTCTGGTTAGTGGAGGACTGGACAGGAGGGTAATGGCCCTAGAGACATCATGGCTGAAGTAAAAAGGAAAATCGATCAACCTTAAAAAGAAAAATAATTGACAATATCCTTGTCAATCTTTGCTGCAGGCTGCACTGAAACATACGAGAACATCTTTATGGGATCTGTGCATTTTAAAGATGTAGCTCTTGCACACATTTTAGTGTATGAGAACAAATCGGCCACTGGTAGACACCTGTGCGTTGAAGCTATATCACATTATGGTGACTTCGTGGCCAAGGTAGCTGAACTTTACCCTGAGTACAAGGTGCCGAGGTAAATTCCAGTCCTTGGACACCTGTAAAGTGGTTTTGCAACTGAATCTATGTGCATATATATATTTTTCCATAACTATGTGCATATATATATATATTTTTTTGCCATAACTATGTGCATATCTTAAGTTTAGGAGTTTGGTTTCCTGATAACAACAATAAGCATCAGAACGTCAAATATGCAGTATTGTGAAACTGATACCCTATGTTATAATTGATAGCAAAACAACAGATGATCAAGCTCGACCTCATCATAACACAGCTACAGCTCAATGTACTGAAATTATGTTCTCACAAATGGTTCTAACTGATTGTATTTAGTTAGACAGGTTGAGTGATTTTAGGGATTAGTCTGTAACTGTATTGCTAAAGCTTACTATAAATACTTGTAAATCCTTCTCCATAAATTAATGAGAGAAAATCTGTTATTTTACAATAATTATTGTCAAGACATCAAATGCTTCCTTGCAACTTCTTTAACTGCCAGTACTCCTTTTACAGTCATTTCATGAACATATGGCTTTGAAATTGCTCAAGCTATTAATATGTTTATTATTGTGCAGTTTGCCGAAGGATACCCAACCTGGGTTGCTGAGGGAAAAAAATGGAGCGAAGAAGCTAATGAACTTGGGTTTAGAATTCATTCCCATGGATCAAATCATCAAGGATGCTGTTGAGAGCCTAAAGAGCAAGGGATTTATTTCATAAACGAAACTGAAGGATATGAAACTTATGAGGAACCTAGTTATTGTAGAAGTGGTGAGGACATGCAACCTAAATGATATAGTTAATGGATTGTGTTTAATATTATGTACCAGTCATGCCTCCGTGCAATCTGTATATGAATAAATAAGCAACATTTGAATGTTCATAATCTTTTATGATGTGGTATAACATGGGTGAAAGGATGAGTAAACAATACAAGTACCGGCCCGAGTGGTTAAGAATTTGACCCTTGTTGGAATTGTTCTCATTATGGTTCTGCTATCTGTGAAATTTCCTTCGATGCATATCAATCTCAGGTTCTTGCAATTTTCTTATTGTGCTGTTTTAGGCGGTCTACAAGCAGCCTGTGTTGGCTGTGCTGGTTTTGCTGCATTTTCAGTGCTGATAGAGAAGTTTTTGGATAGACATGATTGAATTTGAGGGCATTTCTATGTTGCCCCATTTTTGCAGACTAAAAGTGCACAGATCAGTAGGAGAGAAATAGCATCTTGGCCTGCAGTAATACAGATGTTTTGCTTAGATTCAACTTCAGCCCTTGTTATTATTATTTATCCCCTTTTATAAAGGGATGTACCAGCTAAATTACAAAGCCAATCATTTTGTATTATGTTATTCTGTTGACTGCAGTTCCAGTTTCATAATTTCAACAGAGGATATGTAACTGAGGAAATTGAATGGATTATAGAGAATGTTTGCTGCAAGATTCAAGTAAGTACGTAGAAGGGAATTTCTTGTTCCATTGTTGTATTAATACCACAATACAATACTAGACTAGAAATGGTAATGAATTTTTTTTTTTTCTCTGATTGACGAAAGAGGGGATTCGAACTTGAGATTTCTTCTTTCCATTGGAGGATAATACTCTTTAAGTAGTTATTGCGAGAGAAAATTTGTGTCTTTGATTGGAAAAACTCGGGTGAGAATTTCCTTATCACATGGCAGGATGAATGTCAAACATTGACCAGTTCTAACATAACATGTGTTTATAACACACGCTATAGCACGTGACAAGGAAGATCCACCCTATCAAAAATTGAGAGTCACTAGAATGCACAAGTAATTAAATTTCTACCATGAAAGTAAATTTTTTTTAAAATTTATTATAACTTATTCTAAAAAAATATCAGTGGCAAATTAAATTTTAGGTGCAATAGTAGATCATGATATTGTATCTTCCTTTTGGCATTCGAGTTTAAATCTCTCTCCCTGTAAATTAGAGTAGTTTAGAATATTATCCATTCTTCAAAATAAAAAATTAGACATGGGTATCGAAGTTCTTTTCGGCTTGTTTTAGAAGGTTCTCCGACGTGGCCCAAATCCAACTGGTCACCAGCAACAAGTAGCTGAAGTAACTGTAACCAAGCAAAGCTCTCCTCTCGGAAGAGGTACTAACTAGGAACGATAATATGTCGAAGACAGGTGAGGTCGTATGCGTTACCGGTGGAAGTGGGTGCATTGGATCATGGCTCGTCCGTCTCCTCCTCGACCGTAATTACACCGTCCATGCCACTGTCAAAGATCTCAGTTAGTTTACCCTTTGCCTTTTCTATTTATCTACACAACTGCCATTTCCTTGCTGTTCAGTCTGAAACGTCGTCGTGTCGTTTTTGTTGCAGAGGACGAGGGTGAGACGAAGCATCTAGAAGCCCTAGAAGGAGCAGCGACGCGTCTCCGTCTCTTCCAGATCGACCTCCTCGACTACAACTCCATCTTCGCCGCCATCAATGGCTGCTCCGGCGTCTTCCACCTCGCCTCTCCTTGCATCGTCGATCAAGTCCAAGACCCCGAGGTTGCTTCATCTTCACAAAAAGGCCATAAAAGAAGCTCAATTCTTTGTAATTATGATTATATTTAGATGAAATTGTTGTGCTTTTTGTTATACAGAAGGAGCTTCTGGACCCGGCGATCAAAGGAACGCTTAATGTTCTGACGGCAGCGAAGCAGGCTGGGGTCATTCGAGTGGTGCTGACATCCTCCATCTCCGCCATCACTCCCAGCCCTCGCTGGCCGTCCGATAAGATCAAGGGTGAGGATTGCTGGACCGACATTGACTACTGCACGCAGAAGGGAGTGAGTTACTGAGTGCCTAAGTTCTTTGTTATTATAGTTTGAAATTTTTAAAATTGGGGATTGTGATGTGATGCTGATTGTGTTTGGTGTTTGGTTAGTTGTGGTATCCATTGTCGAAAACTTTGGCAGAGAAAGCTGCGTGGGAATTTGCCAAGGAGAAGGGATTGGATGTGGTTGTAGTGAATCCTGGCACCGTGATGGGCGATGTCATTTCGCCCAGGCTCAATGCTAGCATGGTGATGCTAGTCCGCCTTCTTGAGGGTATTGATCTCTGCGCATTTGTGTTTGAATATCTTCTAGCGTTGCACCTAGAAGTAGATTGTTGACTCCATCCAATTCTCATATGGGCAGTCTTATTTGAATACTCTATTATTGTGTAATGTTCTGTGGCCTGATAGTTTGCCATGTTATGTTGCCAAATTGTCAATCGAAATCATAAATTCAGATCAGACATAGTTTTGCATTTGATTGACAGTTTGTTTGATAACATAACATCTCTGTAGTAAGAGAACATTTCCCATTTATTATTTGTGGTAACATGAGACTAGGCGACCAAGTTCTTATTGAGGCTGTAGTTGGTAGATGAACCAGAAAGCAGGTGGACATTAGATCTTCTGAAAAGACATTTCTGCTAAAGAAAGGTTTGAGTTTGGTTTTTAAAATCTTGAAGTATTTCTTCATTTATAATACTTGAGTTTGTTTGAAGTTTTTTGCCTAGTTAGTCCCCAAGTTTGGAGAAGGTGGATTGTATGAGAATGAGTGTGTGTGGCAATAGAGGAATCCTTTTGCACCTCTTTGCTAGCAAGCAAATACTTGGCTCCTTCTTTCCTGCAAATCACCCTTTCACATGTGTGCAGAATTTATTTATTTTTTTCTTTCTTTTGAGCGTTTAATGAGTTATCTTTGCACACGTATGAAGCTGTGATTTGCAAGTACAGAGGACTGGCTCCTTCCAGATAAGGAGCCAAGCAGAGTTCCTGCTAGCATATGTTTCTCTTTAAGTTTGATAGTTTATGTCAATAAAGGGTCGGTTTTTGGTTTCCTTAAATTGTCTATCCATGTCACCTTATCTCTTATCCTGGTTAGTGGAGGACTGGACAGAAGGGTAATGGCCCTAGAAACATCATGACTGAAGTAACAAGGAAAATCGATCAACCTTAAAAAGAAAAAGAATTGACAATATCCTTGTCAATCTTTGCTGCAGGCTGCACTGAAACATACGAGAACTTCTTTATGGGATCTGTGCATTTTAAAGATGTAGCTCTTGCACACATTTTAGTGTATGAGAACAAATCGGCCACTGGTAGGCACCTGTGCGTTGAAGCTATATCACATTATGGTGACTTCGTGGCCAAGGTAGCTGAACTTTACCCCGAGTACAAGGTTCCGAGGTAAATTCCAGTCCTTAGACTCCTGTAAAGTGGTTTTGCAACTGAAACTATGTGCATATATATATATATATATATATTTTTTGCCATAACTATGTGCATATATATTTTTTGGGTCATAACTATGTGCATATCTTATGTTTAGGAGTTTGGTTTCCTGATAACAACAATAAGCGTCAGAATGTCAAATATGCAGTATCGTGAAACTGATACCCTATGTTATAATTGATAGCAAAACAACAGATGATCAAGCTCAACCTCATCATAACACAGCTAGAGCTCAATGTACTGAATTATGTTCTCACAAATGGTTCTAACTGATTGTATTTACTTAGACAGGTTGAGTGGTTTTGGGGATTAGTCTGTAACTGTATTGCTAAAGCTTACTATAAGTACTTGTAAATCCTTCTCCAAAAATTAATGAGAAAAAATATGTTATTTTACAATAATTACTGTCAAGACATCAAATGCTTCATTGCAACTTCTTTTACTGCCAGCACTCCTTTTACAGTCATTCCATGAACACATGGCTTTGAAATTGCCCAAGCTATTAATACGTTTATTATTGTGCAGTTTGCCGAAGGATACCCAACCTGGATTGCTGAGGGAAAAAAATGGAGCGATGAAGCTAATGAACTTGGGTTTAGAATTCATTCCCATGGATCAAATCATCAAGGATGCTGTTGAGAGCCTAAAGAGCAAGGGATTTATTTCATAAACGAAACTGAAGGATATGAAACTTATGAGGAACCTAGTTATTGTAGAAGTGGTGAGGACATGCAACCTAAATGATATAGTTAATGGATTGTGTTTAATATTATGTACCAGTCATGCCTCCAAGCAATCTGTACATGAACAAATAAGCAACATTTGAATGTTCATAATCTATTATACTGTGGTATTTGCTTAAAATTAAAAGTTTACATAGTCCCAAACTCAATTCTCATTTACTGGCTCAAGGTGCAGCGGATGGTGAAAAGCTACAATTTTTATTTATTTTCGTATTCACAAACATTAAGCTAGTAAGGCAAAGACATTAAATTCATCGTATTTGTAACTCAAGCGATTATGAGCATAAATATGAATTTTTGAGCAAAACTTATTCTCATTTGGAAAAAGATTCCAAGATTAAGACCCAGATCCCAAGTTTTTCAATCCCAATTCATCGTCACACTCTGTCAGCTTACCTACATTCGAATTTTGACTATTTTTCAGGTCACATACATTTTTGGAGTTTCAGCATTTAATTAAATAAATATTAATATTAATATTTTTGAGCGGTGCCTGTAAGTCGTGGCCCAAAAGACACCATCCCCAAAAACAGAGAAAGAAAGAAGTCCCAATGGCCTCATCTACTTGTGTTCATCCTCTGCTCTTGTTGCTCTGTTCCGTCTTACTGTTTCCAACAACCACAATTTCTTCTGAGAGCAACAAAGTCAGAGTTGATGTCTACTATGAAACCCTGTGTCCCGACAGTGAAGATTTCATCGTGAAGGATCTGATCAAGCTCTTTGAAAGTGGGCTCATCTCCATAGTGGATCTCAAGCTCTATCCCTACGGCAACGCCAAGCTTGGATCCAACAACACCATCTATTGCCAGGTCTTTCTCTCTCTCTCTCTCTCTCTCTCTCTCTCTCTCTCTCTCTCTCTCTCTCTCTCTCTCTCTTATTGCTTTCTGTTTCTATTAACAATAATTTTAATTAATATTATTGGCCTAATGGCAACATTCATGCTCATTGACCGTAACTAATTCTAGTTCTTGGCTCCTAGGGTGACCTTTGAGCCACTTTTCCGTCAGTAATGTCATTTTTCTCTATAAACTTAATTAAAAAGAAAAAAGAGAGGGAAACCCATTTTGTATATGAGCATTTTGGTTAAAATGCACTGAAGGAAGAGATGGGGAAAATATTGTATCTAATTAAAAAAAAAAAAAGGGATAATAATGAATTTTTAAGACCATGAATTTTGAAATGTACGTGTATTTAGGTAACTATAAACAGCCACCCAACTGTTAAAAAGAGAAAGAAAAAAATAACCTGCCAACTGTTTTGTCTAAATTGCCACTTGTAATCCACCAATTTTGGGCAAAGGCAAAATCTCTGACTTGATCTTTGGCTCTTGCTCTGTTTAACAGGATTCACAAATGGCGACATTAACGCTTCACTGACAACCTCATAATCATAAAACCCGATTAGCTCTTCTGTTCTTTCGCAGTTTTCTTATTGCTTCAATGGCTTCCTCTCGCACAGAAAGTAGAACCCTTTGTTTTTCTCTTCTCCCCTGCCTCTTGTTGTTTGCTCTGTTCACACCCACTTCTTCTTCTGCGAGAACTCTGCCTTCTGATTCTGGAAAAGTCTCGTTGGCTTTGTACTATGAGTCCCTTTGCCCTTACAGCGCCAACTTTATTGTCAATTACCTGGTCAAGCTCTTTGAAGATGACCTCATCTCCATTGTTGATCTGAAGCTTTCTCCTTGGGGTAATGCCAAGCTCAGAAGCAATGACACCTTCAGTTGCCAGGTCCTTTTATTCTTTCCGTGTTTTTTTTTTCTTTTAAATTTTGTATCTGGGTTTTATGAAAGGATGCCATTTCATGGACTGGTCCTCTAAATGATTGCCCATAAATGATTGCCCGTAAATTGGTGATGGAAGATAATAAATTTCTTAACCATTGTAGTTCAACCCGAGTGATTGTCCTTCACTTCTTGCATGTGGGTTTTGTCTATTCTTGCTTAATTTATAGTTTCTGAGAGTTGTAGACGTAATTGATATGAATTTCAATTGCATTCAGACTGGTTGACTTGTTTGTGATGGTTGCAGCATGGTCCATCAGAATGCTTATTAAACACCGTGGAAGCCTGTGCCATCAAGATCTGGCCTGCACTGGTAAGACTTGATCTAGCTAGATATAAACTTCCCAAGTACACAAAATTTTTGGCATTCCTGCAAAGTATGTCATGATGCAATGATGTTAGTTATCGAAATTTTCTGGTTGACAGCTAGTCTTATAATAAAATACGCTATGCACTAGGCGTTGGTGGTTTATCCTTCTAGATTTGTTTAATAAATTCTTCGTGAAATTTGTTTGTATTCATTATGTAATTAGTTTTCAGTCTTCTTGGATAGTTCAGTGTCCTTACGTATATAGGATAGGGTTGTTGGTTGGTTTCACAGAAACGTATTCCAAGTCAAATGCCAGTTATGGAGTGTTGTTGGAACTATAGAAAGTAATGCTCAAGCTGAAATGCTAACATTTGGTTCACTGTCACCTTGATGCAGAATGATCATTTTCCTTTCATTTATTGCATTGAGAGTTTGGTTTACGAGCACAAGTATCCCCAGTGGGAGTCATGTTATGAGAAACTGGGTCTGGATTCAAAACCTATTGCTGAATGCTACAGTAGTGGACTTGGCAAAGAGGTTAGTTTTTTAAGCTTATTAATCATTCATAGAATTCAAACACGCTCTTGTAATGCATCTATTTATTTTATTGTATCTTAACAAGAATCAAACCTTGTTGTAAAACTTTTTTGACATTTCACTGATTGTTAATCATGCCATTTTTTGAAACCTCTGTTATTCTGTTGAGAGGGACAATACAAACCCCTTTTCTCTTTTCCTTGTTTGGTTTTTGTGATTTTTAATGAAAGGAAAAAAGGAACACAATATAAGTGGAATTATTCTTTGGCAGCTTGAACTACAATATGCAGCTGAAACCAGTGCTCTCCAGCCTCCACATCAGTATGTGCCATGGGTAGTTGTGGATGGACTGCCAATTTATGAGGTTTGTTTCCTTCTCATGATTAGATTTCCTAATTCCATTTCGATTGCCACCAAGGTTGGGTTATGCATATACTTTTTTAAGTATCTGGACTACTGATGGTTCTTTTTTGCTTCAATAGAGTAGAGTATTGTCAAGTTTTTAATTCTATCTGTTCTTTATATATTTTAAGAAAAACAATCTTCTATGATGTTTTCCCCAACTTGTTTGACTCATAGTAGTGAGTTTATTGTTTTATTATTGGGATATTCAAGAAATGACATTTCTTCTCCCGTTGCAGGACTACGAAAACTTTCTGACCTATGTCTGCAATGCTTATAATGGCACCGCTGCCCTCAAGGCTTGCAGCAAACTATCCCTTAATACCATCCAAAAGGCAAGCACTAAATCTACCCTTTCCGTTGGTTGTAACGAGGGAAAGATGCCAGCGTTATTTGGAAGGATAAGATCAACCCTAATATCGTGGATGCGACAGATGAACATGGCAATTTGGATATAGATGTCACGCAATTCCATATCCATTTTAATCCAATCATCAATGGTATGGTGCAGCTTTTGCTCGTATTTCCCGTTTCCAGTAGATTGCAGTTACTTGTGAGTTGGTACCGAACAAAGAGACTTAATGTGCTGGTAATGTGTCTTTATCTTTACTATATACAGGAGCAGTAGTATATGTGGTGTAAATGGATCTTGTTTATTTAGTTTATATAAATTAAAATGTAGTAGCTGGTAGATTTTAATAAATTGAAAGACTTTGTTATGGTTGGTAGGGCTTGCATAAACCTTGCCTATTCCATTTCCAATTCCAATTAAAACAAGGTGACCCTGTCATATAAAACGAGGTGTGCTTCTCGGGGCCCATTGGGTTTCATGGGCTAACCGTGATAGCGTTCGTAAACAATCCCAACTCACTTGAAAACTGGATTGGATTGGATTCACAGGTGCTATGTAATCCCCAGAGTCTTCCCAACTATGCCTTCCTTATGAGAAACACAATGGGAAAATGGTTGTCAATTCACACACAGCTTTTTTGAAAGGCGCAATAACATACTAAAAACACACACTATACGGATGTTAAGACTCGAATTCAGAACTTTACTTGAAAAAATAAATACTCCAAACATTACACGTGCGATTTTTTCGCTTTGTGCCCCTTGGGTGTGGCAGCTCTTCCCTTCAATTTGTCCCGGTGATGTTGTTTGAGGCGGCGGCTTTGTTGAATTTTGGTTAGGGTTTGTTAGCTTTCTTGGCCTTGGTATGGGCTTGTGTGGGCTTAATAATGCCTTCTGGGTTTTTAACTTCTTGTCGGTTCTTTTGCATTTTATCTGGGTCTCTAGCATTTTCGCTTTGTTGTTGAGCTCAGTTGGTTGGGTCTCTCTTTTTGGTGTATTGTTATGCCCTTTTGTGGGTTTTTAATAAAGTCCACTTCTGAACCAAAAAAAAAAAAAAACTACAATAGTAGGTGGTTTGCAAATTCACACATTCCATGAACCCAATGAATCTTTCCATAGCAAAAACATTGTATGGTGGGCCTCCACCACACAATGGTTTACACTATAAAAACCCCCTCAAATTTGAACAAGTTGTCACTTCCACATAAATCAACAAAATGGCTACCCAAAAAAAAAAAAAATAATAATTCATTTAGAGAGACTGATTGGGTGTTAGCTGATTGATTGGGCTGCAGATTAGAAGGAAAAGGAAGTGAAAGGAGAAACGACTCTTTTGTTTCGGGTCTACATAACAAAATGATTCTTCCAATGACCATCGAGTTAAAATTCCAATTAGGGCTCCACAGAGTCGCTATCAAATCAATAGACATCAAATAATTACCCATCAAGTGAATGAATGGTCAATGATGATATATCTCTTCATCCAATCAAATGAAGCCACAAACTTACCACTCCAATTTGCTTCCTTAATTTGTCTTCTACTACACGGGTCAAACCCTTAAGTAATAAGTAGGTCCATGACTTCCTGCCCTAGCTACCAATTTTAATTTCCTTGTTCTCTATGTTACAGCAACAGTGCAATTCAAAATTTGCTTCGTGAATTAGCTATGTACAAACAATTTTGCTAAGATTAATCACCGACATAACCGTAGACGATGGGTCAAAAACCGCCAATACACATTATACATGATGACTGTTGTTACCACAACTCTTTAGAAATTTTGAACTTCTATAATTCTTTTGTCTAGGGAAGTATCCAAGGCTGAAGAAAGAGCAGTGGAGTGGACAGTGTCTGTGAAGAAATCTACGCTTCATATATCCTGTCGGAGACTCAAACTACAGTTTGTCAAACAAGGTAGAAGGGACCCATCTTTATCAGTATATATCACTGAAATGGGTCGTATCTTTGCACAAGCTTATTATTCTCTACCACAACTCTTGGCTTTTCTGTCTTTGGCTTTGGCACCCTCCTAATCCTATGCGTCGATGCAAAGGGCCACCACCACTGCCTAACTGTAGAAAATAAATCACCAGCATTTGACAAAGCTAGTGTCCATCATTCAATCTTTCCCTTCCTAGAACCTAGAACCTACAACCAACCCCATTTTTATTCTTTTTCTTTTTTCGTGCTATCTGTAAATTCAATTATGCATGGAATGTTTCTCTCACAATCGCTAATTGTGTAATTTGTTTGATTAGTAAGTTCAGCACATGTAATGCATAGAATCGGAGCCAAAAAGTAATTCCAAATTAATTAATTAATTAATTGTGAAAGTCAATATGCGCATGGCATCATCCTTAAAGATTAAAAAAAGAGTTTTTCTATTTAAACCTTACACTTCTTTTTATTCACCCCAATACGTAAATTATTAAGCTCTTAAGTTTTATTATTGTGTAAAAAGATAAAAAGGTCATCCAACTTAATACTTAACCCTAATACATCTATACACACACCCCACACTCCCACTCTTCATATTTGATCATGGTAACTTATATGAGAGCAATTTTCCTATGCCTTCATGTTTCTTTGTTAATATTTCGCCACATGTCCTCATACTTAACAGATAGATAACATCCGTTAACTCCGATTGAATGATAAAACAAATATTGATCAACGGAAACTTTTTTATTTTTATGGACTCTTCATCTTCTTCCTCCGGCTTTCTAATCACCAAATGAGAAAAATCCGTCGATCATAGTTCAAATGGCTCACAATCCTTTCAGAACTTGAAACAATGATAAAGCCCAGATTGGCACTTTTTCACTGTCTTAATAATAAAACAAGTCAAAGATAATTAGAATTTCGGAGAATAGGAAGAATAGAAACAGACCCAATTGCCAAATAAATAATTGGCCATGATTTTAATGTGAATGAAGTTGAAAGACCCAAACAAGAGTTCAACAACCATCAACAAACGATTTACGGCTACTTCTCAACTTCCCAATGGTGGCAGCGGCTCCTCTCGAATGGATAGAGGAAGAAGATGAATAGGCAAGTTTTTAATTTTCATTTTTAATATATATATATATATATATTTTGTTACAATATTGAACTCAACTTATATATCAATTTAACTGTGTTTTTACAGTAATGTGAGATTGAGGTGAACTTAGAATGGTAAGGGGCAAGATAGTGGGATGTGGGGTATGATGTTGATGAGTTTTTTTTGTTTTTTTTTATGCTATGTGTCTATTTAGGGGTAGTTTAGGAAGATAGTGGGATTTTCCTAAAAATTGTGAAAATTTGAATTAAAAGTTGGGGTGAACTTAGAATATAGGGTAAACAAATAGAAGTACGGGGTTTAAAAAAAAAAAAAAAAACTCTTTAAAAAAAAGTAAAAGAAAACCATTTAAGTCAAATCGTGTCAAAATTCTTGTTACTACCACCAATGGTTAACTGGCATCTTAAAGATTAAGTGTAATATTTTATTATTATTGAAAATAAAAATAAATGAAAAGCCCTGAACAATACAAGAGGACAATAAATTCAGATTAATAAAATAAAAAAGTAAAATCCTGTTATGTATGAAACTGGAGTCACAAACAAGACAGAGATTACGCCATAATAGACAAACAAATGGTAATAAAATTCGATAAAATTGCATGTGGAGTGTAATGATCAAACAAATTCCCTTAGCATAGAGTGTAAGATCATCTATATATATAATTATATATCTAATTCCACCGTGTGCATTACGATATTGAATCAGTTGCAGACTAACTTTTCTAATTTAATACAAATATTGTTTACATATACCTATTTATTTTACAGTTATATAATATTTACCCAAATAATTTTGAGTAATGCTACACTTACTATATTTTTATTTCACATTTCTATACACATAATGTGGTATGTCTAAATTATATGTCACATCAATTAAATCAATGAAATATATTTTAATATAAAAATAATAATTAACAGTGTTTTTTAAAGTGTTAATAAATCATATAAAAAAAGAAAATATTAAATGAATAATGCTACTCTTATCACATTTGTATACCACATCTTTATACCATCTTATGTGGCAAGTGAGGTAGACAGCCACATGAATTAAAATTATTTAATATTTTCTTTTCTTTTATGATTTATTTCAGTATTTGTTTTTCTAATTGCCTTAATTAAAATACACCTCATTGATTTAATTGATGTGACATATAATATGGACATGCCACATTATGTGGTATAGAAATGTGGGATAAAAATATGGTAAGTGTAGCATTACTCATATTAAATAAATTTAATTGATGTGGTTGTAAGGTGGTATAGGAATGTGATATACAAATGTATTATTCAATAATTTTATGCATATATTATACACATGAGAAGCGCTATGTGCGTTTCCTGAAATTTAGAGCATCTTTCAACATTAAGAAAAAGTATATCACTGAGTATGCCCTCTCCATTGTATTCCTTGGATTTCTCAATAAATTTCCCTCATAATGTCGAAGTTCCTTAAAAAGAAGATATACCATTAGATAAAAAACTAATTTATATTGTGTATTGTGCTAAATAAGTGCAAAAATACATTTGAAAATGCAAATGAAACTTTTGTTATTTAAATATCATAAAACGATATGGAATCATTTAAATTTAAAAAAATTCAGACACACTAATGTTAAGCACTCACTTCTAGAAGGTGTAAGTTGAGGATTAATTTGAGGATATCTCATTGTGGTTGGTTGGTTAAAATGATTTACTTTCTAAGTCTCATTCAAAGATCATTTGTGTCGGAATCATTAAACATAATTATTTGATAATCCCATCTTAATCATTGTTGAAATTTGAAGGGATAAAATATTAAAACACCAACAAAAATAAAGGGAAGTGGGAATTTAAAGGCTTAAAGCTACCACACTAAATCCAATAAATAATTCCATATGCCGATTCCCTTCTAGAACATCACAAGAACGTCATCCAATTTTGCTACCTGTAAAAAGCACAGCTAGCTCTAAATTTTTTTTTTTTTTTTTTGGGTCACATAACATTAATCAAATACTTGTTGATTATGTCCCCATCCCCCCTGCACAAGTTTTGGTTTATCTTCTACCTACTACGTTAAACAATAAATTTAGTGATGTTTTCTTTTCAAGCCTCATCCTCTAATTTTATTGGTTGGTTCTCCTCATCTAATGGGTTTGCCGTCATGCATACGTAGCTAAGAAATTCCTCACAAACTTGTAATCACTATTTTACATTTTTTTTAAAGGATTTTTTTTTAAAATTGAGAAGAGCGATACAAGTATATTCTACAATATTATAATATTGTATAATATACTTGGTAGTTTTAGTTTAAAGACCATTGCGATTAAAATTCTTTAACTAAAGAAAAAAGGTTGAGTCTCATGGGCATAATGAAATTCATACAAATGTATCATACCAATTTAATATGTTTGTTAGTCATTTCGTTGGAATCTCCGTTAAAAATTGACGTAGCGTTATTGTGACCCACCAGTTCCGCATTAATAACTTATGTGAGATTTTATCATCACTAATACATATTACAGAAAGGTCAACTACGCAAATTCTTTGTACCTACCTACCTCTTGTCAATTACTTATTAAATATAACATTTCTCTAAACAAATTCCAATTTTGGTCAATTACGTATATTTTTTTTGTGGTGTTGTGATTGCAGATATGTCATTTTCATATAGACCAAAAGGAAGTGATCGAGTATTGGTTCGCTTTGTTTTCAAGTGAAAAAAAAATACGATCTGGCTGTCCTTCAATCCCCAAATTAGTTCAAGATCTTATTACACGGCCAAAAGCATATATATTTGCCAGGAGGCTTGGCATTACAAGCATGTATAGCTGAGCTGAGATAGGAAGGACTGGGCAAAGAAATTGCAGAATGAGAGCATTAATCCAGATCACCTCTCAATTTGACCCGTCGTCTTCAAGATGGCCTCAAGTTGAGATTTGATTTGGACTGGTGGCCCTTCTGAAAATTGATTTGCAATTCTGGTTGGGGTTCGCCAAATTTATGTAACTTTAAATTGTTTTTCAAAACGATGAAATGTTTTACGATCCAATTAGTTATCATGAACAATATATAAGAGTACAATTTACAATCACATGTAAACCACAAATGTCAAGTAATAAATTATATAATCTTTACAATTCACACCTTATTGTTTAGTCCTTTTTTTTTTTTTTTTTGGTAAAAAGGAAAACCCTCACAACTCACTACTACTCATTAGGTACAAAGTTTTAAGGTAAACCTCGAATATGTGAAAATTGCAATCATTCAGAAACCTTCACAACTCACTACTAACTTAGGTATAAAGTTTTAAGATAAATCTCAGATACATTGAAGAAAAACCCTTGCAACTCACAACTATATGACTAGATAAACCCTGAATATGTGTATATTGTAATCATTCGAAAAACCACCCACTTAAGATAAAATCAAGAGTGCTCTCGCATCCTTGAATTTACAACTTGTCTCATAACTTGTCTCGGTCATTTTTTTTCATTTTACAATAGCCACTCCTAATTTCTTGTATATAACATAAACATATGGCCCCTAACTTCAGAAACCCTCACAACTCACTACTAACTCATTAGGTACAAAGTCTTAGGATAAATCTTGGATACATTGATGAAAAACCCTCGCAACACACAACTATATGAGAAGGTAAACCCCACTAATGTAGTGGTTTGGAGTATTTACTCCATCAGGTAAGGTCCTAGGTTCGAATCTTAGCATCCGTGTAGTGTGTGTCAGTTTAGTATGCTATCGTCCCTCTCAATAGGAAAGGCTCTCAAAAAAAAAAAAAAAAAAGAGAAGGTAAACCCCAAATATGTGTAAATTGCAATCATTCGAAAAATCACCCACTTAAGATAAACTCAAGAGTGTTCTCGCATCCTTAAATTTACAACTTATCTCATAACTCCTCAAATGAGTCGTTTTTTTTCATTTTACAATTGCCACTCCTAACTTCTTGTATATAACATAAACATATGGCCCCTAAATTGAATTTTCCCTTTGTTTTTCTCATGTTCTGGCTCCTACATCATTCCAACAAGGACAGCCTATGTACTGATATTGTGATGAAGAAGTGTACCATATATAATAGCAAAGTACTGCATGCGATGTGAATATGTACACCCACCAAAAATAAAGTTCATAAATCCATGGTGCTGCAAATTGGACAACTCCTCACGTGTTTCCGTATTTTGTCCGTATAGTTTTTGTGCCTACCCTTTAAAACAAGGGCATGTGGGGTGGGGGTGCGTTTGCTTGGGACCCCAATGCTTATAAATATGCAAAATATAGATATTTACATGATCATCAATAAAGAAATCACTAAAGGCTTAAATATATTCCTTGCATTATAATCTTATATATAATCTCATTTTTTTTGAGGAATTTTTTGAATTATTTTATTTGAGAGAAACTCTTTATGATTACTTATGATTTTTTTTTTTCAACAATCCAAACCATCTATTTGTTAAGTCTACATTCATGAATCATCATTGCAAAAAAGTACACAAATCGAAAATTGTTTCGACATCCAATTATGTCCTATAAAATCAATAAACACAGTGCTTCAAAAAAGTATTAAAATTTCAATAACTCAATTGAGTGATTAAATAATATCAAATTTCAAATAATTTTTTATAAAAATAATCTTTGAATAATTATCTAAAAAATAAATAATTTAAATTATTAAAATAAAATATTCCTCAAATAAGTTTATTTAAGATATGCATGAAGCTCTCTAATGTATATGCGTGAATTATATCACTGCCGACTGCCGACTGCCTCAGTGGTGATGGACAAGACCATTCGGTGCAGGTGCTTAAAGAAACCTAATCACCCCATGCCCATGCCATGCCATGCCAATTAAGCCCACCCCCTCCTCTCTCTCTCTCTCTCTCTCTCTCTCTCATAAAAATAAAATAAACGAAGACATGGGCTAGAAGAAAGAAAGGACCATGAATGATATGAATGCCAAGATATATAACGACACAATAAGGAAAAAAAAATGCATCAGAGGCAGCTTGCTTACATACGCCAAGGGCTTTTCTCTTCCCACAATCAAATTCTTGTGAACTTTGCTCCTTTTGCACTTAAATTCCGCTCTGAATTCTCTGCCCCACCTACTGTAGCATATGAACATGACAGACAGACTAATATCAAACAAAACATATTCTTTCTTTTTTCTTTTGCCAAAAACATATTTTTAAAATTTTTTTTTTTTACTTCTACTGTAATTCCACAATTTTTAATCCTAAAGTTATCTTTTTGTAACATAATCTTTAAAGGGCGAAATAGATTTTGACTAGCCAGAAAGTCGTGCTAAAGTAAAGGGTGCTGCCATGACAGGTCCCAAATTAACCGTGTGAACTCTCCGACTATCCATAGCCATGAAAAAAAGAGTTACTATGTAAGGGTAAAATTACTTTTGGAACAAGAAATGGTTCAATAGTAAAAGAAAGTTGTTGCGACGGAAAAGTTAGGTGGATGAATACGGCGCACTTTAAATATAAGAGTAGTATCAAAAGGATTACGTTTTGTGATCACATTATGTAACGGATTTGTGTACTCGAAAATTAGTTAATTCCTCCAAAATTATTTTAAATACAATTTGTTTCATTGTAAGAAAATCTATATTACTTTTTGCAAGATTTATGTTCTTTTCCCTTGAGAGAAATGGATCAAAGTGGTATTTCCAATATGTGAAGATGAATAGAAGAGGAGCAAAGGAAAAGGGCAAGCAGAAAGTGAAAAAAGAGGGACAATCTCAATTGCGATTCTTCAAAAAGCCAGAAAGTGAAAAGCACCTGCCGAGTGCATAAGGATCAGTATTGTTTATAATAAGATTAAAAAAAAAAAAAAAGAGCACACAAAATAATATAAATAATTTTAGCACATTATAGTAGGACAATAAATGTAAGCATGATGACACTTCCATTGGATATGGGGGAGGGAGTCTAATTTTGAAACCCAGAAATGGGTTTTGTTTTTGAGTGACCAGTGGTGGGGTCTACGCCATTATAACAAAATATAAAATAACATAAATAATATAATTTGCAAGAGATATATAATAAAATGGGAAGCAAGAGGGTTGGCTGGTGGTCGTTTTCATACTGAGGTGGAAGGTTACTCCAAATAAAAATAAGAGCAACAACAATCACAAGGGATTATTTATTATTTCTTTTCTTTTTTTATTTTTGAATAAAAAATTTAGGAGAAGATTGTTACTCTCATTACCATCTTTAGGACAAATCCATAATCTCGAGTGGGAAGTATTTATGCGTGGCACCTAACTACCAACTAATATTAGTATAGATTTATGTAAAAAATTACAGATCGTGCACCAACGAGAACTACTAAAACACTAATAAAACTACACACAGTACATGAACCTTACCAACTAAACCAACCCGTTCTCTTTCTTTTCTTTTTTCCTTCTTCTACTCATTGATATGCTTGTAAGTTGTTAAATCCCAATTCAAATACCAAGAAAAAAAGACCCCCAATAAATCCTAAAAACAAATTCTTATTAGATTGAAGAGAGGTGTGGATATAATTTATAAAGGGGGGGAAAACAACACCTGAAACTGAAAGTGCAAAATATGAGTGAATCAGAAGCGCACGTGGGCATGATGACACATAGATTTATAGATATATATCTATAGATTGAGTTTGAGCCCAGCTATAGATACATAGATATAGCTGGTGGATGAATGCAAAGAAGCCGGGGGACCAGAGAGATCAATTGGGAAAGCTATCAGCTATATATAGAGCTGGTTTTGCTAACTGTCTGTTTTTAGTATGGTTTGGCAGCTTTGCCCTATTTTTGCCAGTAAGCCACAGGTGACTTGCTGTGACCTCCACAGTCAACAGTCCTGCTGGTTGCAGAAAACCTAAATAATAGAGAAGAATAAATGAACCCCAAATGAATAATATTGTTATTTATTGGATTTAAATGAATTGTCGTTTTAAGTAGAAGTGATAGTCTAAACTAGACGAAAATGAGGAAGTAATTTCGGATTTATATTCATTGTTTAGCGGTATCACTATGATCATTTGCACAGTATCATAAAATCAAAGTAAAATGAGTAAAGATGATGATCCATATGATATTAAGTTGGAAATTAACTAGCACGAGATGGTGGGAAATTTCTAAAAAATTTGTTCATGGGTTGGTCGATTCAATTATATAAGAGAATCGCCTGATATACATACCTCATAATCACAATTAAAAACAGAGAGAAGATATAATTATAAAAGATAAAAAATTAAAAATTAAAAAAGAAAAAAGAGGGGTGAAGGGTGAAAATTGGTGATGAGAGAACCTCCTATACTGCCGTACTAGTAGTAGCAGCATCAGCAGCAGTGGTACTTGAACCACCGCCGCCATCACCACCACCGACATCGCCATCACCTCCTCCTTGAGAGGGACCCGCCGACACATTCCCGACAACCGCGGTGGCCGTAACGGTCGGCCGTTTCCGTTTCTTTTTCTCGTACGGGATCCCCCTAGCCTTGGCCTGACCTTCTCTCACCTCCCTCAAGTAAATCCTGACGGCCCGAGCCCCGAACGGATTCGACTCGGGCCGTCCACCGTTCTCCTCGTAGGCGGCTCTGAGTCGTCCGATGAGCGCGTCGAGGCTGCCCCAGGCCTGCTTGAGCGGGCAGGCGCACGGGGCAGGGGGGTTGGGGTGCCCGAAGTAGGGGCAGCCGGCGGCGTGGACCTTGGTCTTCCCGAACTGGTCGAGGTACTTGAGGAACTCGATCACGTGGGCCCCACTGCACCGTGCCAGCGTCAGCGGCGGCTTGTGGTTCTTGAGGTACTGCAGGAAGGTGTTCCAGTCCCGCCGCTTCTGCGACTCGTAGCGGCTCGGCGGGGCTGGAGACGATGAGGCCTCGGCTGCTGCTGCTGGAACAACGGCACCACCAGCAGCCGCGGCTATCGACCCGGTTGCTGCCGATGATGGGCCCTCTCCTCCGCTGGTATTCGGGTCGGGTGGTCCGGTTCCCCCTGAAGCTGAATCCATTGTCTCTTTGTTTTGGCACTTAAGCTAAAATATTTTCAACTGGGTATATAATATATATGGGTTTTTTTTTTCTCTTTCTGGTCCCTAAGCTGAGGCTTTGAATTGTGGGTTATTTCTGTCTCTCTCTCTCCCTTCCTCCATGTGAGGGTTGAATATTTGGAGATGGTGAGGTTTCAGAGGAGGGGGATGTTAGTACTGTGGATCCTTTTCACGGGAAAGGTTCTCGATCGCCTCTTGGGTTTTTTTTTTTTTTTTTTTTTTTTCTTCCTCTTGGGTGAGTGAGAAAGGGGGAGGGTTTTAGGAGAGAGAGAGAGAGAGAGAGGAGGAGCGTTTGGTGATGGGACGTAAAAAAGTATGGATGGATGAATGAATATGAATGAGACTCTCGCTCACTCACTCTCTCACCCAAGGAAAAAAATGAGAGAGAGAGAGAGAGATGTAGATAGAAGAAGAGAGAAGAAGAGAGAATTCACAAAATTTCACATGGTGGCCCCTTTGGAAGTGACATGTTTACTATTCAACCCTCCTCTTGCTGCTGCTGCTGCTGCTGCCTCTGCCTCTGCTGCTCTCTCCACTCCCCCTTAAATCTCTATTTTTCCACCAATCCAAGACACCCCCATTTACCATTTATACGCACCCATAAGGCGTTTGTGAATCAACACCTTTTTTTCTCTCCTTTTTTTAAAATTCTTTCCTCAAAGAGCAAAAATTTGTTCAAAAGGGTAAAATGAAGTTTGAAATTTTATGACAGTTTAGTAATCTTAGAGCTTAGATGGAGTCAGTTATATTTTATGTGTACTTGAACAATACAATTTTAAATGGTGGGAAGTTCGTCGATAATCAAAGATGATATTCAATGGTTAAATTTTAAGATCCGAGTAAATTATGAGATATATTTCTTAATTTAGAATTACCAAATTGTGTAACAAACACAAAACTCGTTGAAGAATAGCATTCGGTTGGTATAAGATTCATATAAAATCTATGTATACTCTACCTTTTAAAAGAACAATTTATAGCACTAATGGCTTTTGCTAATACTTCTTAGATAATTGATTATATGTATTTGTAATGGTACAAGTACTTTTTTGTATGTATTTATCTGTTAGAAATATTAATTTTTAAGCTGAAAGAACCTATCAAACCCTATGTGTCTATAAGTTAATATAATTATTACATATATTATATATTTACCTATTTAATATGCATGGTTGGGAACGTCATACCAAAGTTACAAAAACATATAATTCACCTAGTAACGTCATGATTATAACATTTTTAAAAAAAACACTCTGAATGCTATTCTCAGGGGGAAAAAGACAATATGCATATATGTGGAAAACCATAGCTAGGGCCAAATAAGATTGCGTGTCTGCAACATTGAAGGGTTGGTGCGTGGAATAAGTATTGGCTTGAAGTGGATGGTAAAATAGTGTTATTACCGTTGTAATTAAGTTTTTTTTCTTAAAGGAGGTGAAAAATCTTCAGGCCAATTAAGGACTAGGGAAAAATTGAAAACCCATTTTAAGTTAAGGTCCTCATTAGTGCTTAATCTTTGCTTCATTCAGAAGTGTAAATATGCATACTCCATGGTTGCGACCTCATTAGTGTTGATATATAACATGAATGTGTTCAAGCTCTAGAGGAAATGGGTGGCCACTTTGAAAATGCTCACGATTCAGCAGGACATGGATTTGTATATTTCTATTTTTAGAAAAAAAAAATTGCCACTAATATTGAATGGAGTTATTGGAGATGCCATTATTGTTAGAAATCAATACTTATAATTCATTTTTTTAAAGATAATAAAGTGCTTATTTATTAGAAAGCAATCCCTTTGACATCTAGATTTTCATGTTGTGAAGAAGTTTATTTTATTTTATTTTGCGATAAATAAGATTTCTATTGCAGAACTGGGGTAAATTACAGAATTTGCAATACACAACAGCCCCTAAAGAAGGAGAGTTCCAGGCAACAAATGCAGTGCCAATCCACAACAGCACCTCACAAAGGCTAGAAACAATGAACCTAAGAAATCAAACAATAAAAGAAGCTCACTAGAAGACAACTCATAATACAAACAAAGCAACATCAACAAGCAATATCAGTGGAACACATCAGAGATAAACCCTGAGTGGGTGCTTGCTAAATTAGGGAAGTCTTGCTTCAGAATTAATGTCCCTAATATATAACCCCACTGGTAAATTGACATTATATGACCTGCTGAGACGACCCGATTGACAAGATTTCATCTCCAATCTAATCCCTCTCTCTCTCTCTCTCTCTCTCTCTCTCCCCGAATATAGCGCCGGACAATCAATCACATGAGCTCCTCTTTTATCTTTTTCTTTTTTCAGGGGTGAAACGCATTCGTGGGTTGTACGAAACGTGACAAATACTCTCTCGTACAAGAAAAAACCAGTTGTTTTTTTCTTCTTTCAAACAGGTAGCCTGTGTACATTTGTGTTTACTCACTTACCATCCTCCAAAACTAATGGTTAATGAGTATCTTAAAATCTCTCCAAGGTTCATTTAATAATTTTTTTATTTTATGATTATAAGAATTTTCTTTTAAACTTAAGAAATTGGAAGATACTTGTAATTCACACTCCCCAATCAATCATGTCATTGCTTTCAGTGTGTCATGCATCATTAGCATTAGGGACAATAATCATTTACATCATGGTTATAATAAATGAATGATGATTACCATCTGTTTTAAAAGAAAACAGCAACAACAACAAAGTTGTAATGTTTAATTGAAAACACTACGTTCATGATGAAAATTTTCATCATTCCCTACTTCCTACAAATCACAATTTGACAAATATATTAAAGGTCGGCCGTTTAACGCTCTTGTTGTACATTTCGAGTTAAAAAAAATAAGGATGCAACAACATCATTAATGTTGATGTACAAAAGTTACAGAACCAAATATGTACTCGATTTCAGGTGAATGGTAAACAGCTACGTCTTTTGAATAAAATCAGGACTTGCATTTCAAATGCTAGATTCTTCCATAGAAGAAAAATATATGAAAAATCAAGGCACAATAAAGAAAGGAAAAAGAATGGCAGAATAAGATCGGCAAAAAATCTGATCCTTGTGCATTTTGGGTTTAATCCGTGAACTGGATCACAGATGAAGAAAAGGGCTCAAAGGATCATATGCAGGGCATCGTAATTAATCTAGGTATTAAGCATGAAAAGGTTGAAAATCCATTTCTTTTAGGAGACCAATTTGACTTAAGATTCTTAAATGTGATTACAAGTTAAGATAATTCTGATTATTTATCATAATATGTTGATGGTGGGTATCATTTACGGATGACCCCGTGACGCATTGTCCAGAATCATATCAATTATCAGATGCAATTTGATCACTTTGATTCTTCTTTTTTTATTATTTTATTTAATTTCTCCTTCATTGGCAATCTGCAATCACAAGGTTGTTTTAAAAAAGAATACTTTTATTTTTGGTGGAAAAAAGAAAAAAACAGTTGGACTTTAAAAAAATCACAAGGACATTCTGCAGTGCTGGCCTCGTGTCTACAAACCCTATTAAGTTTCAGGAAACAAAATTCTGACCAGCTTGGTGTCAATGGTATGTGTAGTAATTCATCGGCAGCATGCTATATCCATGTCATATTTGGACTGATTGTGCAGTGACTCACTAATGTATGGCATGAAAAACTTCTTGAAATGTGACCACCATTCGTTGATGCATTTTGGCTTTACGTATATCAAAACAAGTTATTCATACGTATAAACAACTGTCTCCAGTCCTAATTCAAATTCTTCAATCATCCACAAATGACAAATAAGAAAAAACAAAACATTGTTACGTCGTTATAAGGAGAATCAAACTTAAAATCTCTAATTTGAACGTCGTTATAACTCACGTTAGTAGAAAAGTTGACGGTAAATTGAATGCCGAAATATACAATAAGTATTATTTCTGAAAAATAAATAAATTATGTGCTGCTAGTTTTGCAATTTAGTTACGCAAAGATGCTGAAATTTGTGTTTTTGCCCTAAAAAACATAATACGTACACATACGGTTCTTCTACTTTAAAGCAACATACGTCCTTACTGGATCCTTAAGATGGCGAGGGCCTGGTAGGAATAACACATCTGCCTGATTATTGGCCAGAGATTTCAAATGGGGGACCAGTCGTACCATTTGGCTTTCAGCAGTGGGATTCCATAAGTCAGAAGAAATCTAGCAAAAGCAAATAGTAATAATTGTAAGGATATATATAAATAAACAAAAAAACAGAAAAGGCTGAAGATGACAAATTTGTGTGAAGGTGGGGGGAATTTGGGAAATGGGAATGACGAATTTCATGTGAAAATGGTTGAAGGTTGGTAAGGTTTTTGGTGTTGTGTTATAAATTTTAGGGTATGATCAACGCTTGGCCTTTAGCAAGACTAGGGTTTTTCTCCCTCAAATACATTAAGGTCTTTTAAATGGAGGCTTATGGAATGAGAAAATGTTATACGGTTAGTAGTATTTAGCATTCATTTGAATAGACGAAGTCTAGTTTTAAATCTGATAATTGATAATTTGATATGAATTTTCGTTCAAAACGGGTTATATTATTGAGTAACTCAAAACTTGTTATAAGTACATATATAGCATGCAATATAATCTAATCCGATATGTTGAATGTTGAAAAAGTTTAGAACAACATAGCAAGATATTTAATATAAATGTCTCTAGTATAATCTTCTTCTTAAAAAAAATATAAATCCGAGGAAAGAGAGAAAGCGGTTAACCAACTCTTGAATATGGGATTAGTTCTCTACCACACATCATATCGTGTTTTCATAATTAAGTGTTAACACTTAGTTAATGATAAGCTTAAGATGGCCAATTATTAGTCCTACATCAGTACACATATTATTGGAAATCAACGCAATGATAAGTTACGTGAAGGATTTCACCATTTGATTTGCTAAAAGCCATTTCCAAATTTGACTAATGGTTAGCAATTCAAGCAACATTGATGCACGCAACCTCCTAGTGAAAGGTACTAATCTTAAGATGACTTGCAACCTAGGGACATAGGCATTACATAATGGAACATAAAACTATCAACAAATTTAATTTAATTTAATGATGGCACTTAAAACAATAATTAATTAAGAATGAGTAGCGTAGGAGAAGAAGATGATGGTTATAACTTAAATCGTGTGGTCTATGCACTTCTTTTTTGTTTATTTTATGCAAAGGGAAAACGCATCCAATGCCTTCTCCCCCATTTTCTTCTTAGGCCCTAAACTTAAGACAAGACATGTCAATTTCAAAACCCCACAATTTATTTTTGTGCAGTATTTAAATACAAGATTTATGTGTTTTCAAAGGTAGAAAGCCTTGCCCCACCACAAACGATTCCTCTTAATCATTCATCATTTCAAGCAATCAAGGATGGCTAAGAAAATGATGCCCCATGTAGATAGCAGGATATCCCTATGCCCGACCCAAAATTATACATTATCATTGCACTCTCTTATTGCTTAAATCATTCTCTGTCATTATTACAAAAGAGAAAAAGAAAAAGAAAATTTTTTTATTACTGTTTTCGTGGTTGAAAGTCTAAAATTTAGTGCAAACTAATATTAACACGCAGACGATTGTGAACCGTTAATATATATAAATTTGAAATACATGGTACATTGATATATAAAAAAAACGTTTGTCGACCTCAAGAAGCTCATACATGTTATGTCATGAACTCCTATTGTTTAATTTCGGTTTGGACAAGCATAATTAAAGCAAAGGGAGAAAACATATCTCATCTTGTTGTCCTCTTGATCAAATTAAATTTTAACTTTCAAACATCTGAGGAGTTACTTTCTAAACACTTAAATTTAAAAAAAAAAAAAAATTTATAATATCAATCCACAAACATCATATGTCCTGCATAACACATGAAATGAAATGAAAACGTATTGAATTTTGAAGCTCCCCATTGGAAAACTGAGCTATGAAATGAAGCTATCCATCCCATCTAGTCAAGATGTGGATCAGGAAAGCAATAATTGAACAGGGAAAAGGATAAAAATCCACGGATTGAAGGGTCAAAATCAGCAGAGATTTACATAGACAAGTTTAATAGATGAAATACTATGATTTGCTTAATTAAGTAAGAGATTTATTTTTAGATTGAGACCTTCAAATGAGCTAAGACAAATGTACAATTGATCACATAAAATAAACTTTAAACCAAAAATAAAAAAATAAAAAATCCTCAAATTTCTATTTGATCTGGGCTCACAGACTTCAATTGGAGAAATTATATTGGTGGTGCATGATCTTTATTGAAAGCATTGATGTTGCATATAGGCATCTTATTATACGTGTAGTACACATGTCCTTGTTTTATTTATTACTCTCCACCCACCATTCATGCCCGCTGTTCCCATTCTCATGTAGGGTCTATTTTCTTCTGATGTTGACTTAAAAGCCATGAAAATTCCAGGACTACTTGCATAGACCCCAAAATAAAAATAAAATAAAAAGAGAGATAAGAAATGAAACAAAAAATACCCAAGTATGTGTTATAATCACAGTGGCAAGAGACTTGTAATTTAAGAAGTTCGGTTATTGATGTATAGAGGTCTTGTGTTCGGTTCTTCTTTCTTTAATATTGCTTATATATAAGTATATCATAGTGTTTGAACGAAAACTATTCTAGCTATTCAAATCAGATTGTGCCCATGGATCAATACTCAAGCATTTTCACAATCAAGGGTTTCAAGTAGTAAGAGAGATTTTATTAGGAAAATTACGGGTCTCTTCTCGTATCTTCATTTGTGTAATTTTGTTGTGTATTTGGGTCATAGACTTGGAGGAATCAAAACTTATCCTAGGTACAGTTTTTTTTATTTCTTTTTTCATGAGTGCAGTGCATAGGCCTCACTTTTTCATTTGTCCACTTCTTGACTATAAAAGCAGTCTAATCTTAATCGAAATGCTGGCCCCACTCATTCTCAGCCGTACATATGGGGGTAGGAGACTTTAAGGTAGTTTCTGGACCTATGATCTTTTGATGGGGCTCCAGTGAGTGATACAAAAAAACCCAGGCACTCAATGATGTCCATAAATTACCCATATGCTTCGTGGAACATGTACATGTACTGTAAAAATCTTCTGTGAAAGCTTTTACCTCCAAACAAGTTTTACATTCAGAGACATGCTACCTATTATTAATATTAAAAATACCGGTTCGAATTGGTTGAATGAAAACATAATCTAATATGGCTTGATAATATAAGTGTGTTCACAATGCAATGCAAATTGCATCATAGAAAAAATATGCTAAAAGTCAGCTCAAGAAAGGGGCATTCCGAGAATTGAACTCGGGACCTCTCGCACCCTAAGCGAGAATCATACCACTAGACCAAATGCCCTAGATAGTGTGGTATTATAATCTAATAGCTTGATATTATAAGTATGTTCACATACAATGCAAATTGCAATTTAGAAAAAAAAAATAATAATAAAATCCTAGAAGCACATGGTTAGAGGAGCATTACCCGGATGGCTTGATATTTTTAGTGTGTTTGGAAAAAAAAAAAAAAAAAAGAAGTCCTGAAAGTACATGTTAAGGGGCATTCCGAGAATTGAACTCGGGACCTCTCGCACCCTAAGCGAGAATCATACCACTAGACCAAATGCCCTAGATAGTGTGGTATTATAATCTAATAGCTTGATATTATAAGTATGTTCACATACAATGCAAATTGCAATTTAGAAAAAAATAATAATAATAAAATCCTAGAAGCACATGGTTAGAGGAGCATTACCCGGATGGCTTGATATTTTTAGTGTGTTTGGAAAAAAAAAAAAAAAAAAAGAAGTCCTGAAAGTACATGTTAAGGGGCATTCCGAAAATTGAACTCGGGACCTCTCACACCCAAAGCGAGAATCATACCACTAGACCAAATGCCCTAGATAGTGTGGTATTATAATCCAATAGCTTGATATTATTAGTATGTTCACATGCAATGCAAATTGCAATATAGAAAAAAATCCTAGAAGCACATGGTTAGAGGAGCATTACCCGGATGGCTTGATATTTTCAGTGTGTTTGGGAAGAAAAAAAAGAAAAAAGAAAAGAAAATCCTGAAAGTACATGTTAAGGGGCATTCCGAGAATTGAACTCGGGACCTCTCGCACCCTAAGCGAGAATCATACCACTAGACCAAATGCCCTGGATGTGTTTTGACTTTCTTCAGCATTATTAAAACAAACAGTTCGGACTGATTTGCGCAATAACTTCTGCATGAACATTTACCAAATTCACATAGGAAAATTGGTGAAACAATTAAGATTATCGATTTGGAATTACTTTTTAGAAGCTTTGAAGCCTGGAATATTATTGATTCTCAAAAATTCAAAATCTTACCATATGCCATCGGCAACACAACAGGGATCCATTTCCAATTCCAAAGCAAAGATTAAAAAAGAGTTTCATTTCTACGGGATTTCCAAATCAAGAAGCCAAAACCATCTCTATGAAGAAATGACTGGAATAAAATTTCATAAAGAATGAATATTATTAACTACTGTACAATATCCTGAAAACATTATTAATCACATGAAACGACGGAAAGAGCTACACGAAGGTCATTTGAGGTTCCACATGTATACATTCTATATGTTTCTACTTCTTCTTGATAAATTGTGGGAGTACGGGCGGCATAGTGATTCCCACTGATTTTATCACGCTTGGAAAATATTATCTCCCTCAAGATTGGTTCGTGGCCGTTGAGAAGATTACCCAAGCTCAAAACTTTTCTCCATGACTGGTTAGCAGTGGGAGGTGTAAACATATTTGACACAACCAGTCTTTCGTGCGCCCTTACTGGTTGCTTCTTGTCAAACTCCTGCAAAGATAAGAGAGGCATATGATTAACAATTACTGGGGCTTCCAGCTAAAAAGTATGGCTCACATAAACGCTGTGATACAAATTTTCAATTCCTCAAGCAACGAAAAGTTCTGATCCCTCGGTAAGACTTATGCTTCCTGATTAACACCCTATAGACATGAGGGCATTATCTGCTGGACTGCTATAATAAGAAGGTTGTCATGAATACAGGCCTTTTACCTTTTGAGCGTTGTCTCCTGAGGAGCTTGTTCCCATTCTAGGAAAATAAAAGCTGCAGCAGTCAGAAAATATTGCTTCGGAGAGGCGTGGGGCTTGCAAGAACTTACGATGAAGAGAAGCTGCAATAGCAAGTAGCTTCTCAACATGTTCAAAAACACCACACAGCCGTCTTATGTCTTCAATAGTCTCACTGCCAGGCGATAGAGGATTTGCTGGAACAGAAACCAAAATTGTAAATACTCACTCCAATATTAGAGTCAAAGTACATATACACTCACACATACATATTAGTATTTGTTTTTTCTTTTCTAAAAGAAACACACTAGGCAACCTTGCAAAGGCCTCAATGCAGATGTCATAGTAATGTAAAGTTGATCCATTTTGGTTGCCATCTGCTTCAAGCCTCCATAACTAGTCTGGTTTAAAGTACTTGCTGATGCTCTGAAGGCAGTACAAACCATTTGCTCGAGCAACTGATGCGGCCGTACCGTTTCCAGGTAATGAAGGATCTACGGAATGCAACATTAGCAAATCATTAAGGAGATACTGCACATACCATAAAGACACAGGAGCCAACTAAAGAAAAACTATTGCAAAAGGGAACCAACTTGATTTTTATGGACTAACACAACGCTAACCATTGAGCAGCACATCATTTGTTTGTTGTTATATGTAATCTATTATTTTTGTTACATATAGTTTTGAACCTAGGATCTACTGTCTCACACCACCCATCCCATGACACTTAAACCAAGGCTCAAGGGCAATCTATGTTTTTTCTTCTTCTTTTCATTTGATCATATTTTGATGTGAATACTTAGTGCCATGAGTCCCCCACCTGGAAGTAAGAAAATCTGCTTCCCTTTTCTTACAGGAGTTTATGCCTTCAACACAAGGCCATGGGAATTCCTTCATCTGGTTTCATCCAATTTCATGTATATGGGCCTATTCCATTTCTGTTGGCCCATTGAGCAAGTTAAATTAATTGGTTAATGCCCAAGTGCCCAACCAATCACCTGACCAACAAAACACAATCCATTGCTGGATTGGGTTGGTTCTGTTTCAGGTTTAGGTGGTAAAATGCCCCAAAACTGACCCCACCCGATCCATGGACACTCTGACTCTCATGGACCATTTAGACAACAGACATGCAGCAATGATTTTCTACAGCATAACTGTTCTTAAGTCAGTTTACCTTTTCTCCTTCTCTGTTTGGATCCATAACTGGCTTTTGCTCAGAAGCTGGCAACGCCGGTGCATCATTCCAAATTTTTCGCCATAAATTGCCATGCTCAGACATTCTCTTTGAAAGCCGTCCTTGAGGAGGCCAGTCAGCTTTTGAACCCTCTATTGCAGGGCTCTTGGATGATCCAGTCTCTTTTGTGTCATCACTCTCCCAATCTCCAGGAGAATGCCATCGAATAAAATCTTCAAAAACAGAATCTGGATTTGCTGCTTTAAATGCTGACATGTCTAATCAAAATTTAACAGCTCATAAGTGACATGTTAAATTTAAACAGCATCTCAATATGTTACCCACTAATTGTTAATGCCAATGTGCAAGTCGCGTCACAAAATAAAGAGAATTTAAAGCTTATTACCTGAAGCTAAGATCTCTTTCTCCAACTGAGCAGAAAAGTTCTGCAATAGAATAATTAATAAGATTATCACAGTAAACAAGATACTTAACACATGGAGAACCATCTGATCCCATACTAATACAAAGAACCTTGTGAAACTTAAGACAAACATAATGAATGTCTGAATCTTACATATGAGTCGCCAAAGGCTTCAACAGCATGGAGCCGCTCTTCATGCATGTCTTCTGTCATAAGTGGTGCCTCCTACAATGATGAAGTGGAAAAATATCAACTTTATATTCTCCAGGCTTGGTAAGAGCACAAACTATGATTGGTAGTTAATTGGTAGTAGTGTTACATCAACCTGCGTGAATGGTGCATGCATGCTCTGATATGACTTCAGGAGCATCATAGGCCCTGCCACTCCAGCTGAACCCCTCCGGATACAATCTGAAGGTTTTAGATTAGTAGGTTCTGCATCTTCAGACTTAGTACTAACTATAGATACACTGTTTTCAGAGTGTTGAGAATCATCAGATGTTGCAGGGCTGCTGCATGATCAAGGTAAAGTGCATAAATCACATGAAAACTTATCTTTCTTTGTAAATTGATAATCATCTTCCCTAGTCGCTGACTGTACATTGACTTAAAACGCTACATAAGTAAATCATGGAGCACATAAGAAATTTAAATAACTGCACTTCGTAACAGACCACTATACTTTTCCTTTGCCCAAAATATAATTATACTCCAAAACAAAATTTTATCTAGTTTGAAAGAAAAACGAAAAGATAATCCAACACAATTAGTTAGTATTTAATGAAGAAAACCAAGGAGATCTCACTTGCTTAGTTCACCTGTCACGTTTCCCATCAAAGTTTTCACCAGGTGTTTGCATTATACTTGAGCTGTCCTCATCTAGACCATCTTCCTGCATTTTTAGGCCAAATAAGATGGTCATGCTGAAGTCAAGAGGAACTGTGATTTAGGTAGAATTAGAACATAAGCAGTAAGATCATATTACAAAAAAGGAATTTAAAAAACCATTTTCACCTCGATTTGAGGAGATGAATGATCCTGGCTTCCAATACAATCTTGAAAGTCTTCATTCAATTGGCGCTTCCTCTCAATGCATATTGCAAGCTGAAGAGAAAAGCAGAAAGCTGAAAATGTTTTTGGCTTGGTTTCATGTGCTTCAAAGGAATTATCATGTGATAAGGTCAAATGCCAAAATTTGCACATCATATCTTAAAATTAAAATTAACATGTCAGGCATATTACTTCAATCACAATTTGATCCACATAATGGTATACTTTGTGTGTTCATCGCTGTCTGTACATTGACAAGGAGTCATGGCGCCATACAGCAAAAATCATAAGCTTAGATCAGTGTTGTTATAGAAGGCAGATATGCAAAGGTTCTAAATTTTTTAATCCATCTGTTAACCAGTGTGTAGAAACTTTATTCAGAGATAATTTTTACTTATTTATTTATTTATTTTTTGGGTACAAACGAATTCCATCAAACTCATGGAAGATATCTACAGATAATTACCATGTGAAGTTTCTGGTTAATCAAGCAAGTGGACAGGTCAATTGGACCAGTGGTTGGCATTAGGGGCAATGGTTGTGATTCTTCCCAACACCACCTAACTTCTCGAACGAACTCTATCCAGATAACAGCAATAGCTGATCAAACATATAGAAAAACCAACAGCTGGTCATAATTTAGAAAATAACATCACTAGGGAATGAATCCAATAAGCTGAATGGGATACACAATAAATAACTTCTTTAAATGGTTTTAACATCCGAAATATTAGAAATCTGTTTCTTACGCATACCACGAATGTTGCAGTTTCCAAACCAAAGAGAATGTAAACAAAACTGTGCAAAAAGGGATTCAAGAGGTGCGCCTTTAATAGCTCGAGCGGTCTTATTCTCAGCAGCAGCCACATCTGGGAATCGTGCACCTGCAGATATAACAATGATACTCAGCAACCATGGTAATATATTGTCAAGGGTGTATTTTAATTAACTACATGAACATGTATTGCAGGAAGGGAGCATACCATCATGAAAGAGTTCCTTAAGCACACGATCAATAACTGTAGGTGGGGGTATAACCAATGAGGATTTCAAATTATCGGAGCCTGGATTTTCAACTACCCACAGAAAAACAAATTAAGAAAAAGAGAAAGTGGGTATCTCACAAAATCAAAATGCCATCTCCAACTCATGAAACAGAAACATGAAACTTAATGAAAATAGCTCATAAATCAAAGTTGGTATAAGAAGTCAAATTCAAACCTGACACAAAATCTTCCATAAACTGAGCCTCAAAGGACATATTCAATGCCTCAAGCAAAAGGCACAGTTGAGAAGCAAATCCAATTCTGTTTCCTTTGGAAGAATCAGTTCTGAGAGAAAAATATTCATCAGAAAGCTTAATAAATTAAGCACAATACAAAATAATACCCCATTTTAGGTGCTTCATATGTGCACCAATTAATAAAAACGATGTACTGGCACTTTGAACATGCGGATCATTGGATATTGCTTTTAAAGATAAAGTTCAGCTTTACATAAATTTTACTTGAGGAGATTAGAGGTCACAATGATATAATTTAGCCACCCAAATTATACAATTTGGGGGCTAGACGCTATGAGTAAATTCTCTTGTCACGTTTATTGTGCTAGAAATGAACGATAAGAACCAAAATCTTGCCCAATATTCACAATATTGCATGGACAACAATTATGACAGGCATAGCTTTTACTTGATAAAAATTGGCAAATATCATGGAAAGAAATACTCACAAACTTGAAGACATATCTGGAGATAATATCCAATTTTGAGCTTCATGGGGCGAATAATTTTCCAGTTCAGCCATTTCCAGGGAGCTCTCAACCACCTTTTCTGACCATATGGCAACCAATTCAAATCCTGTATGCAGACGATACATACATCAAACTAAATGGAAGACATATCGTCCACACTGAACAGGCAAAAAGTAGGATGAATCTTAATAATTTTTTTATTAACCACAATTAGTGTAATTTATTAGGTCCCCTCAGAAAGGAGATGATAAAAGAATAAATAAATTTAGGAACAAAAAGAGAATATCAACTCCATATTGAGTTATCGAGCATGCCAAGGATAATATCAGTAAACAACATGCACGTGATTTGAAGGAAAACCGATGACATTAGCCCAGACATTCATAATTAAAGAAAAAACATGACTATGGAAAAACCAAAAACAGGAAGCATTACAATGAATAGTTCAGGATAAGATTACCTTTTATAGGGTCTTCAGCAGAATACCACTCACTCCATGGACAATCATCATCCCACTGTGTTCTATTGTGAGTGTCACCACCAAGATCTATTTCAGATTCAGTAACATTTGGATCATCTCCTTGAACATCATCATCATGAGGAAGGGATCTGTAGGTTAGCTTCATAGTAAAATGGACTTTGAAAAGATGCATAGAAAAGTCCAATGTGGAGTAGGCCTTCAACAACAAATGGAAAATAATTAGAATTTGGAGAAACAGGGAACTAAAAGCTAACCTTAAAGACAATAGAACTTCAAATTCCCCCACTACAAACTTGGTATGAACATATGACACAATCACTGAGATCATAGCAAAATATACAGAACAAGATAGGTACACAAAGAACATATAATTCCAAGAATAAAAATAGAGAAAAGCCGCTATTATTACTTGAGAAAAAATAGACCTTTGGAATAACGAAAGAAAAAGGGTTTTGTCTCTCCTGAGGAAAACATAAAAATCAAGTATTGCATAAATCAGATTGCAAAAAACAAAAAAAAAAAAACTTACAGCTTCAAAGTAGAGAATAAAAAGAAACCTAGAAGAAATAATACATAAAACATCATATCAGCTTCAAACTATAGTGGTGATGCCAGCTCAGCAGGTAAATGAATCACCAACATGAGACAGTAAGAGTATATAAAAAAGAAAAGAAAAAAACAGCATACAACTTATGGTAGAAACTTACAAATTTTGAAACAAACAACTCATACAATCCTTCCAAATGCATGAGTTTTACCGGAACCTGGCTACCAATATGATCAGCCTCAAATCTTCTTGTAAAAACTGTTCCCATATTTTGGATTCCAATGTAAGCTTTCCTAGAAGGTACATGTACTGGAACAAACGCTGGCCACAAACTGCATAGCCAAATTTTAAACAAGATCTCAAGTTGATAAAATATACTCAGATAATGAACTGCAAAAATTATCTAATACCATGATAAAAAGTTAATAAACTGCGGGCTACTGATTGTAAAGGAACACTATGTGGATATTGATCTAATACCAGACATTAGAACTGATCTAGGCATATGTCAAAGAATAATCAAAAGTTACAAAAAAAGAGTTTCAACTTGGTATCCCGCCCACCCACCATGAACAATTCGATAAAGCAATTGCAACTGCACTTAAAAGCTTGCTAGCCTCAGGTGCGTCAAGAACCACGCCGCTGGCACTTTGAGGAGCAATTACCTGATGATAAATACTCAACAAGTTTGAAGCCAAAAGAAAAAATCACTAAAGAACTAAATAAAGAACTAAAGGTGTCAAGTTAAAACATACCAAAAATTCTTTGACCCCAAAACACAACTGCAAATCATGCAATGTGGAATTCCAATCAATAACTTTGCCTGTACAACCACGACATAATAAATTAGCCTCCCACATTAATATTGTAATTACAAATTTATGACCGAAATTCATTGTTACCTTCATTTTTGTTTCCGAAGTAGTATTCCATACAATAATTCTTTGCTGAAAACTTCAACTCCGACTTGACCTTATATAAATCCTCTGAAACTTCCCTGGCATCCTTTTTCTACAGACAGAAAGAATACACGAAATCCACAATGCAAACCCGAAATAAAGGGACAATAATAACTTACATGCTTCAGCTCTCAACAATATCAAACTTATCAATGCAAAATAGCAGTAGCAATCAAAATGCTTGTATGTGTGGTGAATGATTCAATTACATTATTTGATTAATAGAACAAGCTTCTTTAAGCATACCAACAGATTTTTTGGACCGTCTGCCATCCATTGCCGACAAACAGCTTCTATGTCAGAAATGAACCTGTAAAACATGAAATTTATAAATCCAAATTAGTTGCATGTGAATTTACTTGGTAAAAAATATCAGGGTGTAAAAAAAAAAAAAAGATCTAAATGAATTACCTTTCCCATGAAGAGGCCAGAGTGAAATCATCAAAATGTTCAACCTGCAACAAATATTATTTCTGTTGATATCGAGCTTGAAACTTTTCTTGCTTAGCCATCATTAGTGGCGTTGAGGTGAAATTCAAGTTCAAAAAATAAAAATAAAAATTCAGGCAAATTGCGACTTGAAGCTCAATTCACTACGAATTAAAATTTACAATTATAAATGAAAATTGAAAATTTCGAAGCAATGGAGGAGAAACCTCTTCCTCTTCAGCTTCAGCTTCATCGTCTCCGTCAGATTCCATCCTGCTGGAAGACGCCATGTACAGAAAGTAGAAGAAAATGTGTAATTCGGATTGAATATACGACGTCGTTTGGTTTAACGAAATCGACGATCAATTGGATTTAGATCTGTTCTGTAGATGAAGAAATACGATTAAGATCTGTAAAGTGCGGGAATCAAAGGGACTTCTCCTGCTTCTCACTGTTGTACCTTTATGCAAATTGCAGTTTCCACTCCAAAGTTTATGATAAATCGTAACAAAGCCCTAACTGTTCTGAATTTTGCAATTTGTCCCCTCGAAGTTCAAAAAAATGCTGACTGATTATCTAAATGAATAATTAAAAAAAATCATAGTATCTATGAAAAGGGTATATCCGGTTTTATAAATTTTCTGTAAGGCTATCCTCTGGTTTGTAAATGTTTGTTAAAAATAGTACAGCCGCGCGGCTATACTCTGTTCTGTCCTAATTTTTTGAAAAATAGTAAAGCTGACCGGTTAGACTCGGTTTTTTATTTTATTTTAAAATAGTATAGCCGTTCGGCTACACTCTTTTTCCCAATATGGAATTGTCTTTTTTAATTACTTTAATTAGTAGTTATGTTTTAGTTATTATTCGTATTATTTAAGAAAAAAATAGAAAATTTTAATTGCTATTTATTTAAAAATAGTAAAGTCGGATGGCTATATTCTTTGAATTTTTTTTTATAAAAAATAGGCTTATTATCACAAAACGTCCCTAAGGTTTACGAAACTATCAGATTGCATCCTTAATGTTTTTTTTTTTGTCATTCGTGATCCTCAAGGTTAGTATGCATGATCACAAATGGTCTCTGCCGTTAGATTCCGTCAAAAATTCTGTTAGTTTGCTGACATGACATATATGTATATCACAAAACGTCCTTGAGGTTCACACACCTATCACAAATGGTCCTTATGAAATTTTTTAATTTTTTTAATTTAAAATTCATAAAGTTTTTGTTTTCTTTTTTAAAATTTTATGAATTATAATCATTTAAAAATATATATTAAATTTTAAATACATGTGACACTATATTATTGTAGATGTTGGCTCCATATATATGCCACATCAACAAACTAATGAAGTTTTTTAAAAAATAATTTAAAATTCATAAAATTTAAAAATGAAAAAAACTAAAGGTTTAGGGTTCATAAATGGTCCTCAAGATTAGAATCCGTCTATAAATGATTTTTTCATTTATGAATTTTTAAATTAAAAAATAAAAATAAAAATTCATAGGGATCATTTGTGATAAGTTTGTAAACCTCAGGGATGTTTTGTGATATATATGTATGCCACGTCTGCAAACTAACAGAGTTTTTGACAGAACCTAACGGCATAGACCATTTGTGATTGCACATACTAACCTTGAGGACCATAAGTAACACAAAAAAATATTAAGGATGCAATCTGATAGTTTCGTAAACCTTAGGGACGTTTTGTGATAATAAGCCTAAAAAATATTATAGCCGACGGCTTTACCATTGTTTGACACGTGGCGCTTAGGCACCAATGAGCTAGGCGGGTCTTCTTTTTAATATATAGTATAGCCGGACGGCTATACAGGGTTTTTTATGTTTCCAAAAAAGAGTATACTGTTCTTGCCTAATCTATACTCGTTTTTCTCGAATTTGTTTTAAAAAAATAGTGTATCCCTTAAGTAGCATAATATGGATATGTCTTTTTTAATTACTTTAATTAGTAATTATGTTTTAGTTATTTTACTTAGTGAATTATTAGTATTTAAAATTTTTATTTAAGAAAAAAATATAAAATTTTAATTACTATTTATTTAGTAACATAATTCATGAAGTTAATTAAATATTCACTAAAGAAATAATAATTAAAATATATTTAGTAATTTAAACATAATAATATAAACTAATTTAACTAATTAAATGAGGCAAAGATATTATTTAATTTCTAAAAATAAATTTTTAAAAATTAATTAACCTAAACATACTAATTTTCTGATTTTTTTTTATAAAAAAAATCGTATAGCCGGCCGACTATACTCTTAAAAAAAAATAGTATAGCCGCTCGGCGTTACCACTGTTTGACGAGTATATATATTGTATAGCCGGCGGCTATACCCCTGTTTTTGTTTCTTAAAAATAGTATAGCTGGGCGGCTATACTGGGTCTAGTTTATGTTTCTACAAGATAGTATAGCTGAACGGCTATACTCTGTTCTTTCCTAATTTGTTTTAAAAATAGTACCGCCGCCCCGCTATAATCCTTTTTTTAATTTTATTTAAAAATTGTATAGCCTCACTGCTATATTCTTTTTTTCTGAAATTTGTTTTTTTAAAAATAGTATACCCCTTAACTAGCATAATATGGATTTGTCTTTTTTAATTACTTTAATTAGTAATTATGTTTTAGTTATTTTACTTAGTGAATTATTAGTATTTAAATATTTTGTTTAAGAAAAAATATAATATTTTAATTACTATTTATTAAGTAACATAATTCATGAAGTTAATTAAAATATTCAGTAAATAAATAATAATTAAAATATATTTACTAATTTAACTAATTAAATGAGGCAAATATATGATTTAATTACTAAAAATAAAATTTTAAAAAATTAATTGACTTAAACATACTAATTTTCTTATTTTTTTAAAAAAAATTAGTATAGCCGATCGGCTTTACCATTGTTTTACACGTGAAGCCTAGCACCTAGGCGGGTCTTTTTAAAATATATATATGTAGTATAGCCGGGCGGCTATACTTTAATGTTTCTAAAAAATCGTATAGCCGCACGGCTATACCCAGTTATTTCCTAATTTAAATAGTACAGCCCCCCGACAATACTCGATTTTTTTAAATTTTATTTAAAAATAGTGCAGCCGCATAATATATATCTCCAGATCCCCAAGGCCCAAGTCTTTGATTAATATAATTATTATTAATCAAAACCAAATCCAAAGTCAAGCCTAGAGCAAAGCCCATTAGGCCAACTCTCCAATGGTCGATTTGACGCTGAGTAAATAGCTGGAAACTATCATTTTTATCTATGATAGATATAGTTTTTTCAACAGTTTTTATTGCATAATCAGATCTAAACTTGAAAGATCCTTTATAGTATATATCAGTGATAGGTACTCTAGGTATATCCCAGTTACATAACTCCTTTTCTACGTCCCGCATGGTTATTTCTTGAGAGTTTTTCCCCCTTAGGATCTATGGCTAGAACTACTACTAGAGCTTGCTTCTCCAGAAGAATGGGTCGACAAGATTCTCCTAAGGCTTGCCATTTTAATATTTTGGGTTTTGTGCTTTCCTTATATTCTCCTCCTAATTGAAGGTTGCTAGTCCTTGCCTAGGTCTCTTAACGCCTTACGCTCCCCTGGCAACAGCTAACGAGCCTATTCGACAGCTAGACAACTCGATAACTAGTGAGTGAATGAAACTTGACAGAAAAACTAGAAGATTAGACCTGCAAAACCTAGTTAGAACCTTCAAACTAACAACTCTTCTAAGGACTTTTGGCTCTGATACTAGGTATTGGCCCGGCCTCTTATATAGTATAGCCGGGCGGCTATACCAGGTTTTAATGTTTCTAAAAAAAGTATAGCGGCACGGCTATACTATGTTCTCGCCTAATTTTTTTAAAAATAGTACAGCCGCCCGGCTATACTACCGAATTTGTTTTTTAAATAGTAGTATACCCCTTAAGTAGCATAATATGGATTTGTCTTTTTTAGTTACTTTAATTAGTAGTTATGTTTTAGTTATTATTTACTTAGTATAATAACATAATATATTTCTCCAGAGCCCAAGAGCCCCAAGTCTTTGATTGATATAATTGTTATTAATGAAAGCCAAATCCAAAGCCGAGCCTATAGCAAAGCCCATTAACCCAACTCTCTAATGTTAACCGCACTTACCAAACCATCATAGTGCTTTGTTTATAAACAACTTTATAGGAGAGTGTAATTTCGATGTGGGATTTTCACAAAGCACACCTTAAAGAGGAAGCTTGGTTTATAATCATTTGCAGTAATTTGCCAAGTGGGAAGTTTAGTTTGACTCGTTGAGTATTCTGGGGTCTGACTCGGATGATGACTTTATCAGTATAGATGGAGGTATTGGGCATCCGCCAGAATGAAAGCCTTGTTGTCTTGTTTGATTGCAAAACGTCATTACTACTGAAGTAGTTTTTCTTGAGCTACTTATTGGAAAAGGATTTTGTTTTGTTTTCTTAATTTTCTTCTCTTGTTCTACAGATGGTTTTCCATTAGCAAGCAATCCAAGTTGGGAATATCTCAAGTGGCCAAGTACTTCAGTACGAAAGATCTGTTCGCTTTGTTGAAAATGGGTGTAAGTATGAAGAATACCAAAGCTATATGAAAATAGATGGAGGCAAATCAGATAAAATCACTGGCAAAGATGAGCCCAGGGCTATGAGCTTTCTCGCTTAGGGAAGGCTGATGAAGTTTGCAGTAAGAGGAAGAATATATTAGATCACTCTTATGGAAGCTTTGTATGGACGTGATTCTAAAGAAAAAAAATTCAAGACAATGCCCTGAAATCCGGCTTATCTCGATTCGTACCTTCTGTAAGTTCCAACGATAAGATTCTAAGTGCGGAGAGTTTGGTTCGCAGTCCCAGAGAAAGCCGTTTTCAGACTTTCTTTTAAAAGGAGATCCTGTGATGCAGAAGAAACCATTGAACAATGTAAGTATTCAAATAATTCACTTTTCTTTGTACAGATAGAAAACTTAGAATATTGGGATTGATGTACATGTATATTATTGAACATTTCAATGATATATCCACAGGTCAATCAAAAAGGTTTCTGTATTGGCCTAGACCAGGATATATCATTCCATGTTGTAGAGTAGAGAAGCCGACTTTTTTCAGAATTGATTTATCTTGTTATGTTTTGTTTATTATATTTTGGCAATATCTAATGATATTGCTATGCGCCTTGTTGCAGTTACCTACTTATCATGCTGCAATGTTTCTTGGTGATAGTGATGGAGAGGGGATGAGTCTTGTAATGTATTTCAAAGTTTCTGAGAATTTTGATAAAGACGTCTCTCCTCAATTCCAGGACAGCATCAAGGTAACTTCATTTTCTATGCAAATTCATCCATTTGAATTCATCCATTTGGATAGGCATGTACTTTATTCTGACGTACTCTCCCTGATGGAAATGTGATCTTATGTTCTATTGGAACACTCAGTCTGTTGATATATTTGAATGATGCTTTTAGAAAATGGTCGACAATGAGACGAAAAAAGTTCAAGGATTTGCAAAGGGCTCCACTGCACCTTTTAGAGAAAGACTAAAGATCTTGGCTGGGGTGGTAAATCTTGACGATCTCAGTCGGAGTTATGCTGAGAAAAAGCTTGTACATGCATATAATGACAAACCAGTTCTTTCACGCCCCCAGCACAATTTTTACAAGGTAAACATTGAACATTTATGTTGCCGCGTACGGCTGTACTCTAAAGTATAGCCGCGCGGCTATACCTTTTAAATATTTTTTTTATAGCGTATAGCCGCGTGCGATACCTTTCAAATTATGGAGTATAGCCGAACGGCTATACTGTTAAAATATTCTTTTTATGGAGTATAGCCAGCTATACTCTCTTTTAAAATATTCTATTTTACGAGTATACTCTTTAAATATAACAATAAAAATATGGATTTCACTGTAGCAAGCTGAGCCTTGAGATAATGAATCAATTAGACATGGTATGTATTTACGTGTGTTGCATGAGTATGAGAAGTGATATAATGACGTTGCTTATCTTTTTAGGTGCCCCTTGTCATATTTCCTAAATATATTCGGATAATTTTTTTTTCATATCAAATAATAATCAAAACATAATATTCGACTATATTTATTTATTTATTTTTTGACAAAAAAAATATTCAAATATTATGTTTTGATTATTATTTTATATAAAAAAAAATTAAAAAAAGGTCCACAAATATAGTTCATGTGTTTTTTGTTTTAGATGTAGGTCTTTTGACTTTTATTACTCTTTTTATTGTGTCGATTTTACCCCTTAAGGTAAATAAGGAAAACATTGAAAATCTAAATTTAATGAATTATTTACTTGTAATTGAATTTCAGAATTTAAATTTTGAATTCTTTCATTCATAATATTTACCTAATATATGGGTGAAATACAAATTAATCAATGAAAGTAAATACCCACATATTATATTAATCGAGTAGGCAAGCACCCACATAAAATTACGTACCTAACATATAGGTAAATAGTGTTCTTATTAACAACGAAAAAAATTGGTGATAAATCGTGTTACTCATCAGTCATGAACATAAATTAGAATACCATCTATAAGTTAGGAACATAAATTAGAAGACTACCTATAAGTCAGATACAAAAAAAGACAAATAAAATTGTATGTTACCTATAAAAATACATTAAAAAAATAGTATTATTCATTGTCTAAAATATGAAAAAAAAAAAAAAAAAAAAACACACACACACACATATATATATACCTAAGTAATAGGACAATATACCTACATCATACGATAATATATTTATGAGAGTATATACTATACCTCTATCACAAGGTGAAATAAAAATAATTACCTACAACTTTTCAAAGAAAAGGAAAAGGAAAAGGAAAAGGAATCTTGTAACATGGAATGCCATGATCTTGGGTCATATTCAAAATCATTAGTATGAGGAGGCTTTGGAACTATATGTTGCAATGTGCAGATTGTCAATTGACCGTACAAGATCAACATTCTCTACCATAGGGTATATATAAATGAAGAAAAGAAGAAGAATTAAGAATAAATTGAGAAAGAAGAAGATAAAGATGAAGAACAAAAAAGAAAAACGTGCATGTAGGGTCTGTTTGGTATTTAATTTGAATACAACTTTTTAAACTCAAAAACATAATTTGAGTCAAGAAAACTTGTTTGGTAGCCCTATTTTTAAAAACTCAAACTCAAGAACAACTAAAAAAACACCTCAATTATTAAAAACAAAAAAATATCTTTTTTTCTTTCTCTAAAAGTATTATTTTTTTCCAGTTTTTTTCTTCTTCTAACAATCCATAAGTTCTCAAATGTTTAAGATTTGAAAATAGTTTTCAAGTTGCATACCAAACAAGTTTTTGAATTTTAAAAATAGATTTAAGAACTCTTTTTTAAAAAAAAAAATCAAAATTTTTGAGTTCCCTATTTGAATAGAATACCAAACGCCCCCTAATAAGCTAAATTCAAGGAGAAATTATATCTCCAAAATAATAAATAATCCTAAAAGTATGTGCGATAATAAAATCCACGTTAAATAGGAATTTGTAGAAGTCAAGGAAAAAAAAATTGAAGGTCCGACCGTTACATTCAAAATGTAATTATTCCTTTAATTGTACATGAAGAACTCTAATCATTAATGGCCTATAAATCGTCATCTTACCCGATTTAGACAATGGAGGTATAATAGGAACATAAAATTTTAATTGAAATCAATTAAATACAAAAGTTTGAATCAATATGTCAAAAATGGAATGTAATCTACGTGACAAATTAGTTAAAGAACTTATATAAATAAGCAATAATTCGAGGACTAGATCCAAACTATTGTTTGAATTTTTTAACCTCTATCAATTTTTCTATTTTTAAAAAAAAAAAGTAGATAAATTGATCACACCGAAAATTTCATTATAAATTTCCGAACATTTTTTAAATTCTCATAATTTCTTTAACAGTTTTATCGATATGAATGTTTTCTGGATATTTTAACCAATATTTTCAAAGTTTAATTAATTTATTTCAGCCACAAGAATTCATTATTATACAATGCATTTGGATGATTGCCACCAATTTGACATAAGATGCCATATGATTTAATAAAAGAAGAAAAGGAGACGGGACCCACTTAATTTAGTTTGCAAACAGAAAGGCGGACCCACCCAAAGGAAAGTAGCTCCCACCCAGTCCAAGTCCCAACCGCAATGAACTCCCAGACAGCAATGTCCAAAAATTTCCTCCCGAATCAACGGTAAGATGTCGAAATTTAAAATGACGCAACACAACGGGGGACCAAGGTACTAGCATGGGGCCCATCGCAGTCCCACACCCTTCCCATCGGTGGCCACCGTTGGATCAAATCAGAAAGCATCGCCCTCAATGCTGATCACACACAGGCAGTTATAAATTCATTAATCAATTTTTTTTGAAATATTTAGTGATATACCTATTTCTAACACTAATATTATAAATAAATCATACACAATTGAATTTCTATAAACAAACCCAAAAAAATCCCAAAAATGACAGCTGACTTTATTAAATTTAATATTAATTATTAAATTACTTGATGCCCTATTAAGTGTTTTGGGTATTTTTATGAGACTTTAGAGTTGAGTTTGTTTTAAGAAATTAATGGCAGTTTTGTAATTTATAAGAAGTTAAAAGCTTTTTTTGTTATATAATAAATGAACTTTGAGTGTATTTTAAAGTCTATTTCATATAAAGTATTTTTATAATTTAGGCTCCAAAATCTCCTTTTTTGTTTTCATTAACTAATATATTCACGCTCCCAAACAAAATAACAAATCCACCACCCCCCCTCTCTCTCTCTCATTTTATTTGTCAGAAAAAATGAGACTCAGAAATCTGAACGAGACCGCTCTCTCTGTACTCTGTGTGTCGCTAAGTTAGTAGGAAGGGCGAGTTACTGAGTGAGCCGAGCTGAGCCGAGCCGCATTGAGTTAGCTACCTGCCTAAGTAGCCATGGCTGCAGCGCTGGAGTGCTGGTCGAGCCGAGCGAGTACGGATGAGGACATGGTGGAGCAGGTACTGATGCGGACGCAGGACAGATCGGAGGGGGCGACGTCGGAGCCGGAGAGCTCGGCAGGTGCCGGAGTGAAGGAGTCGTCGGCGATGCAGAAGAGGCTGCAGAAGCTGAGCCGGAACGTATCCGAGGCTATCGCGTCGCTCAAGAACTCGCTGAATCTCGACTCGACAAGTGACTCGGCGACGGCGCCGTTTAACAAAATCGAGAGCTCTAGGAAGTTAGTGTGGGGCAGTGTTGTTCGGAACCTCACGCAGCTCTACCCTGGCAGTCAGCTCCCGGAGAAGCTCGTCTCCAACATTCGCAAGCATTACGATTCTTTGCCCCTCAGGTTTTGAAAGCTTTTAGTTTATATTGAATCGTTTTTGAATCTATAGTTAGTTGTGAGTTTTTCTTGTTTGGTTTTGCAACATTTTTTGAGCAGCCAAACATACGATTTGGGCTGTGTTATTGCTTATTTTACTTATTTGGTGATGATGGTTTTTCTATATGTGTTGAACAGTTATGCTCAGGCGGGATTCGAGATGAAAGAAGTGTTTCTTCATATAAAATTGATAGAGCAGGCATCAGTGGAGGGCCATCCTGCCATGTTGATTCAAGAGGTGTCTGAAAATGAGACTCAGGGCTCTGTATTCAAGCTCACATTTGCTTGTAATTCTTCGATTTCATGGCCGGTGATGTCCAGTGCACTTGATAGTGAGTCGATTTGCTACAAGAAGATACAGATCTTTGAGAAGAAAGGGTGTACGATTGGAGTTGTTCTTCTTCTGGTCGAAGGCGGGGAAGAGAAGTTGTTCAGAAATCGGATTGAAATTGCTTTGAAGTCAGCCATAAAGAAGCCCAAACCTAGCACAGTGAAGCTCCCATTTGGACTATGTGGTTGTCAAGAAGAGAATACTAAGGGGAGAGAGGTGGGAGATATTGAAGAGGACATTGGTGAGCAAAATTATAGGAACGGAGTTGATATTTCTAGCCAAAAGATTCAACTTCCCAACCCTCTACCCACTTCGTCATTCGTTGTATCCGTAGATGAATGGCAGACAATACAATCTGGTGGGGATGAGATGGGGAAGTGGCTGTTGAACTCTGATAATCTTGACTTTGTTGATCAGATTGGACCCACTTCATATAAGGGAGTTTACAAGGGGAAAAAGGTTGGAATTGAGAAGCTTAAAGGGTGTGACAAGGGAAATTCTTATGACTTTGAGCTCCGAAGAGATCTTTTGGAGCTCATGACATGTGGGAACAAGAACATTCTGCAGTTTTATGGCGTTTGCATTGATGAAAATCATGGGTTGTGCGTTGTGACAAAGTTGATGGAAGGTGGATCAGTATATGACATGATGCTTAAAAGCAAGAAGCTTCAGATTAAGGACATATTAAGGATTGCGGTTGATGTAGCAGAGGGGATCAAGTTCATGAATGACCACGGCGTTGCATATAGAGACCTCAATACACAGCGTATCTTATTAGATCGACACGGGAATGCTTGCTTAGGTGACATGGGTATAGTAGCTGCTTGCAAAAGTGTTGGTGAGGCTACGGAGTATGAGACTGATGGATACAGGTGGCTAGCTCCCGAGGTTAGTACGATGCAATGAACTAATAGATAATAGAGCTAGGACTCATCAAGGATCCTGGTATTTTTATTTCAGAAGTTGAGCTAGCCCTTTAGACCACATTTTGCACAACTATAGCTATAGTGTCATTCCATGCATTTTCTACTTCAAACCAGTTAGAATGAGTTCTTCCATGGCTACAAACCTTTAATCCTGTCAAATTGCATCTTCAAAAGCTTTGGGGACAAATTTACATTGCTCCATTTCCATATACATTGCATACCCAATTGTGCCATAAACTAAATTCACTTCTGTTGCTGTTGTTCCAAGGACTTGCTGATAGGATCGAATTGCAGATAATATAGACATTATTTTGCTACTGCAACTTTACCTGCATAGAGCTTCCCAGCATGCAAGATCTGATTTCGTTTCTATGGATAAAATGTGTGTTAGGTTCACTAGCACTCATAGTAGATTCAATGTATCTAATTCAACTTTTCAGGATCAGTCCATTTTGCATTTTCACTAAAGACACTTTATGTCACTTATCCCGACATTATTGATTGAGCATGCCTAACATGTCTTCATAATTGTTGATACTTTACATTTCAATATACTGTTTACCTTTATCTTAGCACTCCTCTCCCATAAAACTTTGCCTAACCACTTTTATGCATTCCACTAAATAAATCAGCTTAGCTGCAACCTTATAGTAGTGCTATTTTCAGCAATACAGGTATTATGTGCGGAGCCCACAAAATGGAGCTTTTAAGTTTTTTAGCATGATCATAATTCAAGGATTATAGCCTTTCCAGATCAATTTTTTGATGCCATTCTATAAACCCATGTTTTATCTAACTTTTATTAGCTTCTGATAATAATTGGATGCTGCTACACACTCTGTGTATAAGATACTTGATGATGAAAATAAATTATTTTAAGGTTGTTTGTTTAAAATGCTTTGACTTAGGTCAGGGGAAATGCGGATGCAAATCACTTAGAACAGAATGATTCTTTTTTTTCTCTTTCGGCAAGTTTGGCCTCTTGGGACCACCTTTTGTCACTTTCACTTTTATATATTATATACAGATCTGAATAACTCCAAAATGCTTGAGAAATGTGGTATCACTGTACATTAAAATAGAACTTAAACTTGAAGTTGTTCTTCCTTATAATATATTGTGGCTCGTCTGTGATTTGAAGTAATTGTATTCAAGCTGTTCAGCATACTAGGTGGCATCTTTTATTCACCTAAGTTATGCCAGTTCTTTGTTTATCTCATTATTTGTTATCTGAAGACTTAAAATAACAGATATGGTATTTACTATTTTCTTTCATCTTTTTGGTTGCACACAGATCATTGCTGGTGATCCAGAGAGTGTTAGTGAGACATGGATGAGTAATGTGTATAGTTTTGGGATGGTAATTTGGGAGATGGTGACTGGTGAGGCAGCCTATGCCACATGTTCACCGGTCCAAGCAGCCGTTGGCATAGCCGCTTGTGGCCTTAGACCTGAGATCCCAAAGGACTGTCCACAAATGCTGAAGTCCCTGATGACCAAGTGCTGGAACAATAGCCCATCAAAGCGCCCTCAATTCTCTGAAATTTTATCGACACTGCTGCGAACCAACAACAACAGTAATAGGTGAGCATCCTCGGCTACTTCTAGTATATCAATACTACTCATGTAAAAGTTAAAACTACCCCTACTTAGGGAAGTAATCCACGCTCAATGTAGATGCAGAAAAGCTTAATTGTGTAGCTGAAATGAAGAAAAATCTTCTTTCATCTTCCAACGGAAAGAGATCTCTCTCTGATTCTATAAAAGAAAAGAAAAAAAGGAAAAAAAAAAATTGTATATTTTCTTGTGTTCCTTTAGGATGTGTGTGTGTTATGATTTCGGTGGTGGGAATATTGAATTCATTTACGATTAACTTTATGTTTAATAATAGAACTTGAGAAAGTATGAGGGGCACGAGATTGTCTGTCGGGCCTAAGAGCTGTGTGAGAAGGTGATGGAACTTAGACGCTATCTTTTTTGTTTTTGTTTTTTTTTTTGTCTGTAACGTTATTCATGTTATGTCCCAAAAGAAAAGAAAAGGTTGTCTTCTCTTTTATGAACTAGCCGAGGGTCCCAAGGGGGGTGTATGGACATCTTGTTTTAGGGTTTAGGGGAAATATCAATTAAAGTATGGACATCTTGTTTTTTTGGTCCCATGAAAAAAGAATCATCAGGGGAAATATCAATTAAGTATTCATATATTGAAATTTTTTTTTTTTGGAAAGAAATGAAGGAAATTAATAGAAAAATTTGCAAATTTATAAAGAAATTTAAGGATATGTTTTATGTTGTGAGAATATCCTGCATTGAAAAACTAACAAACTTTAAAAGGGCTTATAAGAAGTTGGACTATTCTCCCATTACCAATTGATTTTGGGGTGGAAGTTTCAAGGATCGAGGCATGAGGTTTAGAGCACTCCTCACATCCAATACGAAGCACCTGATGTTAACTAGCTGTTTCAAATTTTTTTTTTTCATGTAATGTTTTAAATGTATTTAAATTTGTTTTTTTAAACAAAATTATATATATATAAATTTCTTCAAAAAATCTAAAATATCTATAAATTTCTTCAAAAAATTTCACACTCATTTCTTTCCACATTTCCTTAAACAATACATAGTAGTGGAATGTATGAGTGTTGTAGTATCATAGTTTTTCTCAAAATAATAAAATATATAGGACAATTCTGCATCATTAGGGTTGACAATGGGTCGTGTCGTGTCAAGATTATATACGTGTTAGGAATGCTCAACCTAAACTCGACCTGTTTAATAAACGTATCATGCACGGGTTGACCCGTTAAGTTTTCGTGCGGATTTCGAGTCGTGTCGAGTTGACCCGCTAAGTGATAGCAACTAAAAGACATTTAAAAAAAAAATAGAAAAATGAAGAACAAACAAATAAACGGGTTAGTGGGTTGGTGGGTTACACATGTATTTTAGCGGGTTGGCGGGTTGACCTAAAATTCACCCGTTTATTAAACAGGTCATGATGGGTTGACCCGAAAATGACCCGAATTTTAATCTTGCGGGTTGAACCCTCTAAATTCTTGTACGAGTTTTGAATTGTGTAATGTGTTGTGCCCGAAATTGCCACTCCATGCATGGCTGGAGATATAAAAATTTAACCATACACTATACTTTAAAATAACAATATTTTAGAGTGCTAAATTGTAGCCATTCATTTTGCCTATAGCCCATAATTGAAGATGACCTTATTGACAAACTAGACGTTGAAAGGTCAACTGAGGTGGAGAAACTACCTGCTTTAAAAAGACAAGATACATCAAAGTGAGATTTCAGCTACGCAAAGAGTTACAAAATTTTAATAATGTAGTTTCTCAAACAAAATAAATTAAAATTAAAATTAAAATTCTTACATGTTATGCTATATATACACACATCAAGTATGACTTCTGAAACGAATTAGCCAAAACATGAATTAATATATCAAGTGTTTTATCATAATAGAACATAGTATACTGTACGAATTATCTATATATATAAAGCAAAAGGCAGAGAATGGTGAAACATTCAAAATACCAGAAAATGCCCTTTGTTAATTCAAACATTAAGAATTGAAATTATTAATTAAATGAGGATAATATGGTAAATTCACATTTTTTAATATCAAAAAAATTAAAATTAAAAACAAAATAAGATAATAGGTCCTACTTTTATGGAACATAACTACCCTATTATCTTTTATTAATTCTAAAAATAAAATAAAAAAGAAAAAGAAAACCAATTGGCACATGCGTGAGCATGTGTCAAGGGGCTAGTATATATAAAAGCAGAATAATTTTGACACGTGTTCGTTTTAATAAGCAAATTGAATCCTTGTATAATTAACATGTTTTACTCAAAGGCATTAATCATGATGTGTCTTCTATCTTTCTTCATTTTTCTCGAAGAGGTATTTGGAACAACGTTTTTTTTAGCATAAATGCTTCAATCCTGTAGAATATCCAGATGCAAATTTCTTTGGTGTAATTGACACGAATAATGGGGTTTATAAGACAAATCCCAAACTCAATGATCAACTTGAGTTGATTAAATCTAACGTTCAGAAGTTGCTTACCCGATTAAGTTTTAAAGCTTCTGGTGGACTGTTGTATGCTCAGGGAACGCGAGTATTAGACAAAAACAATATTTATGCTTCGATTCAAGGCCCATGGGATCTTTCTAGTATATATTGTAAGAAGTGTCTTGAGGTTGGAATAAGCGAACTTTTACATCGCAGTTATAAAATGAGAGGTGAACGCACTATTTATGGAAGTTGTTACACCAAATTTTAGAATATGTTTTTTTTTTTTTTTTTTTGAGAATGTCAAGTCTCAAATTTATTCCAGAAACGGTGATAAACTATTCTCATCACAATGTTTGTAAATGCTAGTTATGATAATCAAACAATATTTTCAATTGGTTTTCTATGCTTAATTTCGGAAAAGTTATTTTCACAAATGGTTCATGAGGTTTACAAAATTATCACTTTTGGTCTTTTATGTTTTCTTGTGACATGTTGGTCCTAAGTAGGGATGAGCGCTCAAACTGGAAAACCAAGCTGAATTGGGCCGAAAAAATGGGAAAAATTGGGTTGACCAAAAATCAGATCGGACTGATTTGGTATGGTTCTAGTTTCGGTTCTTGTAGTGAAAAAACAATACATGCCCGACTTTTTTTAATTTTTTTAAATAAAATAGTTAAGCAAATGTTTAATTTCTAAGCCCATAACTAGTTATTGGGGAAAAATTAGTTATGGTTGCTTAATCGACGTGGTGTGGTGTCATTGGTCATATGTGCTCCACTTATGTGTTACAAAATCAATTTAAGAAAATTTTGGACGAAACCTAACAACATAGACTAATTTATGTATGCAGAGTAACCTTAAGTACCAACCATGTCGCCAACAAGGTCTAACCCAATAAAAAATGACCTTGATTTGCATATCAGAGGTCTCCGGTTCAAATCCCCACGACATCATAGTTTTGTGTGTGTCCCTTGTAGTTTAGACTATTGCTTGTACTAAAAAAAAAGTACCATGTAAAAAAAAAACATAAATGACTAATGGTGATAATTTTGTAAACCTCAACGATCATTTGTGAAAATAACCATTTACAAAATAATAGAAGATATTCAAATTTTCAATAATAATCATATTTATTACATTTAACAATTATTTATATTTATTTCATTATGCCTAAGCTATAATTAACCATAATTATTATGCATTACACATGTCGATTACTGTAAGGCCCCGTTTGATTAATGGGAAAGGAGGCTTGAGAATGAGAATTTAATTGCTTTCCCATGTTTGGTAAGGCATGAGAAATGGTTCCTTGATACATGGGAAAATAAGGGGAAAAATGAAGCCCTCCTCTTTACTTGGGTTTTGTTTTCCCTCATCATGGGAAAGTTTGAGAAAATGAGCCAACATTCAATGCACAATTTTCATGACTATTTTATCCCTATGAAAAATTTATAATTACAACGTATTATTAAATGCATTTTTTTATTTGATTTAATATGGGTATAATTGAGAAATTATACAAACTTTGTTTTTCATTCATACTCAAAACAAACATGGGAAAGGAAAAAAAGTGAAATCTCCCAGTTATTTTTTCAACATTACCAAACATGGGAAATGAATCTTTTATTTTCATTCCTTGGAAAATAACATGGAAAATAATTTTCCCTCAAATCCATTCCATGAACCAAATAGAACCTAATGGTAAATATGAAAGTGTGACAATCGTACGTGTAAGATGGCTTATTTAAAAACACGCAGAGTTTCCGTATACATAACAAAGTATGATGATTTACACGAAAGAAGGCAGAAAACAAGCTGATGATTTGCATAAAGAAGAGGAATGGCTCATTCCAAAAAAGGAACAAAACTATGATAATTTGCAACGGCTCTTTTCAGGAAACGAGCCAAAAGGAATAAATGTTCGATATGCCCATTCGGCATTTCCCTCTTCCTCTCTAAACAGAAAGAGTATACAGTACACCGGTAGCCTCCGTAAACAGCACCTGTCCTCAGCTCTCCAAAAGCCAAACCAAAACCCCTCGAAATTTGAAAATGAAAAAGAAGTGAAGTTCCATAAATACCCTTCTCTGCACCACCTGACCACCTCCTCGTATAAAACCCAAACCAAACTTCTCGATCTCTCCCCCTCTCCGAAAATCAAACCCAAAATCTCAAGAAAAGCATAAAACCCACACAGCAAAAACCAGCTTAATCAACCAATCAACCAATCCCACATCTCTCTCTCAGATTCCAATCTTCTTCTTCTCACAGTCCTAATCGGTACGTTAATTATACCTCTCTCTCTCTCTCTGCCTCTCCCTTTTTTAATTACTCTCTTTCTTTGGTTTTTGTTGCTTTAGAATCAATCATGCTGAAGTTAGGGTTCAAGTTTGGATTTTTCATGGTAGCTTCGGCGCCGATCCTTCTCGGATTGGCGTTTCGAACCTACTTCGGCGGCGGTGACGCCAATTCGCGTTTCTCGATTATTTTTGTGGTTTTGAGTTTGGTCGTTTCGGTGATCATGGCGTTTTCTGGCGTTTTCCGCAGCTTACTGCACTATATGCTTCCAAGAAAGAGACCTAGCGAAGGAGTGGTTGTAGAAGAAGAAGAAGACGCCATTGTGAGCAAGAACAACAGCACCAGCTCCAGCTCAGCCGCAGCATCGTCTGTTAAGAAGCATCGGATCGGCCACTTCGTCGCCGAATCGACTGTCAACAGCAACAGCCTCATCAGCAACAACCACGGCATAGTTGAAAGGGACGTGCCAATCATGGCTTTGGGCCATTCCAACCCCTCCGATATCGACGAGGATCTGCACAGCCGGCAGCTCGCGGTCTATGGCCGCGAGACTATGCGGAGGCTCTTTGCGTCGAATGTCCTCATCTCGGGGATTCAAGGCCTCGGCGCTGAGATTGGTATGAATTTCGGCAACTCTCTGCTTGTTTGAGTTATCGTTTTCAACTTTTTTTTTCCAAGAAGTTATCGTTTTCAATTGGGTTTGTAGTTAATGAGAGATAAATGAAAAGACAATGTTGAATTCTGGAAGTGCTCATCTGTTATAATGTTGCATATATTGTTTTTGGATTCTGCTGTTTAAATTTTTTCACTTACCATAGTAAGCAGTGTTGTGTATGTATGTGTGTGTATTTATTTTCTTTTGCTGGTGGTTTTTTTTTCTTCTCCAATGTGGACTTTTGCTTCCTGCAGCAAAGAACCTCATTCTTGCTGGTGTCAAGTCTGTGATGTTGCATGATGAAGGGAAAGTGGAGCTATGGGATTTATCCAGTAATTTTGTATTTTCTGAGGATGATGTTGGCAAGAACAGAGCACTTGTTGCTGTTCAAAACTTGCAGGAACTCAACAATGCTGTGGTTGTTCATACCTTGACAACCAAATTGGCCAAAGAACAGCTTGCTGATTTCCAGGTACATTTTTCTGTAGTTATTTACTGGTTGTTTAGTGTTATGCAAGTTATCAAGTTTATACTTTTGAGGCATGTTTGGGGGTCTATTTGAATCACAATTGCTGGACTAGGTTTTATTTAATTACTTAATGTTTGATTATGATGACTAAATGCCTTCATTAATGAATGAGGGAGGGTACATAGATAGTGAATAATAATGTAATTTTAGCACATCTAAAGACTGATACATGCAAGGAATGGTATTTTCATAGGCTATATATGAAACTTCCATTACCTAGAACTAGAAGGGTATTCATTTTTTATTTGGAGAAAGGGAGGGGGGAAGGTATTTTAGCTATAGCTAGCTGAACTAGTCTCCTGAAGGTGACTTTCTAATTTTGTACTGCATCTATTTATCCTGTGTCTGTTGGTTTCAATATCTTGCTTCTGTTGGGTTTTGATAGTGAACTATTTTTGCTTCTGTTGGTAGCATTTAAAGTAATCTAGTTATGATGATTTTCCTAAATATCTATTAAAAATGGTTGTATTAGCTCTGTAGAAATTGCAATTTATGTTCGAGTTATCAAACAAGTGTTAGATATTCAAAATTGTGAATCCCTTAAGTAATTATCTATTTTGCAGAAGGATTCAAAATTCACGAGTGTATTTTTTCTAGTTTGGTAGTTTTATTTGGGTTTGTACAGGCATATACTTATTTTCTGTTGTTGTAGGCTGTTGTATTCACTGACATCAGTCTTGAGAAAGCCATTGAATTCAATGATTATTGTCATAATCATCAACCTCCAATTGCCTTTATTAAAACCGAAGCTAGAGGCCTCTTTGGTTCTGTGTTCTGTGACTTCGGACCTGAGTTCACTGTTTTTGATGTTGATGGGGAGGATCCACACACTGGTATTATTGCATCCATAAGCAATGACAACCCTGCTCTAGTGTCATGTGTTGACGATGAAAGACTTGAGTTTCAGGATGGGGATCTTGTTGTGTTCTCAGAAGTTCATGGAATGAAAGAACTAAATGATGGAAAGCCAAGGAAGATAAAGAATGCTAGGGCTTATTCATTTACTCTCGAGGAGGATACCACGGGTTTTGGTACCTATGAGAAGGGGGGTATTGTCACACAGGTGAAGCAGCCCAAAGTCTTGAACTTTAAGCCGTTGAGAGAAGCACTCAATGATCCTGGCGATATTCTTTTCAGTGATTTCTCCAAGTTTGATCGCCCACCTCTCCTACACTTGGCATTTCAAGCGCTGGACAAATTCGTGTCAGAGTCGGGGTGCTTCCCTATTCCTGGTTCAGAAGAGGATGCTCAGAAGCTTATATCTATTGCTAGTAACATTAATGAGAAACTGGGAGATGGGAGACTGGAAGATATTAATCCAAAACTTTTGCGGCACTTTGCTTTCGGTGCAAAGGCGGTACTAAACCCCATGGCTGCCATGTTTGGTGGTATTGTGGGTCAAGAGGTTGTAAAAGCTTGCTCTGGGAAGTTTCATCCACTCTTCCAGGTCAGTACACATTCTTGGTTTCACGTAGAAGTTAACCATTCTTTAGGAGCTAAGAATTATTTAGTGCCATGTTATTTTTCACTGCTGGTAGTAACCTAATGTTTAACTTGTTCCAACAGTTCTTCTACTTTGACTCAGTAGAATCACTTCCTACAGAGCCACTGCAGCCCAGTGATTTGAAACCATTAAATAGCCGTTATGATGCACAGATTTCAGTTTTTGGGTCTAAGCTACAGAAGAAACTGGAAGATTCCAAAGTATTTCTTGTTGGATCAGGGGCACTAGGATGTGAGTTATTAAAAAATTTGGCCCTGATGGGAGTTTCATGTAGCAACCATGGGAAGCTAACAGTCACTGATGATGATGTAATTGAGAAGAGTAACCTCAGTAGGCAGTTCCTCTTCCGTGATTGGAACATTGGGCAGGCCAAATCAACAGTTGCTGCTTCTGCGGCTGCATCAATAAATCCGCGTCTTAATGTTGAAGCCTTGCAGAATAGAGTTGGCCCTGAAACTGAGAATGTGTTTGATGATACCTTCTGGGAGAATTTAAGTGTTGTTATTAATGCGCTAGACAATGTCAATGCGAGGCTGTATGTTGATCAGAGGTGCTTATATTTTCAGAAAGCACTTCTTGAGTCGGGTACTCTTGGCGCAAAATGCAACACTCAGATGGTTATTCCTCACCTAACAGAAAACTATGGTGCATCAAGGGACCCGCCGGAGAAACAAGCACCCATGTGCACTGTGCACTCATTTCCCCACAACATTGACCACTGCTTGACATGGGCTCGATCTGAGTTTGAGGGTTTGCTTGAGAAAACTCCAGCTGAAGTGAATGCATATTTATCCAAGCCAAGTGAATATGTCACTACCATGAGGAATGCTGGCGACGCACAGGCCAGGGATACCTTGGAGCGTGTTCTTGAGTGCCTTGATAGAGAAAGATGTGAGACATTCCAAGATTGCATTGGCTGGGCACGCCTGAAGTAAGCCCTTAGATAATAGACTTGATTATACATTTTTTCCTTTTGCCCCTCCTCTCTGTAATCATTAATTATTGTGATGGTTTGTTTCGGTAATTCATGATGCCTGCTTTTGATGTACACAGGTTTGAAGATTATTTTTCCAACCGCGTGAAACAACTTATTTATACTTTTCCTGAAGATGCAACAACTAGTACTGGGGCTCCATTCTGGTCCGCCCCTAAGCGATTCCCCCATCCACTGCAGTTCTCAGCTGCTGATCCTGGTCACCTTCATTTTGTTATAGCAGCTGCCATACTAAGGGCAGAGACATTTGGGATTCCAATCCCTGATTGGGTTAGAAACACTAAGAAGGTGGCTGAAGCTGTTGAGAAAGTGGAAGTCTCAGAATTTCAGCCTAAGAAAGATGCGAAAATAGTTACTGATGATGAGGCTACCAATTTAACTCCTCAATCATTAGATGATGCACAGGTCATTAATGAATTGATTATCAAGTTAGAGCATTGTCGAGAGAAACTCCCACCAGGGTTCAGAATGAAACCAATTCAATTTGAGAAGGTCAATCTCTCTCTCTCTCTCTCTCTCTCTCTCTCTCTCTCTCTGTACATATCTTTTCTGACCTATCCTTCATTTAGACACTCATATATTCTATGGTTAAGTTGATTGATTTCGATCACTCTGATAATTGGTTGAGGTAATAAGTGTTAATGGTGGTTGATGGTTTTGAGTGATGCATGGGGAAGTTTCTTTATGTGACCTAGAGTGGGGATGGGCTAAACTTAGATGTGGGATGTATCATTCTTCAAATTTTAATTCTAATTCATGCCTTCACTTGGAGTTCATTGTTTCGTTGTGTCCTACAAGTTGCCAATCACAGTAGGTTTTTTACACTTAGCTTGGGGAATTTGCAGGATGATGATACAAATTACCATATGGATCTGATAGCCGGGCTTGCCAATATGCGGGCTAGGAATTACAGCATTCCTGAGGTTGACAAGCTGAAAGCCAAGTTTATTGCCGGTAGGATTATCCCTGCAATTGCAACGACCACGGCAATGGCCACAGGACTTGTGTGCTTGGAGCTTTACAAGGTTTTGGATGGAGGCCACAAGCTAGAAGACTATAGAAACACATTTGCAAATCTAGCTCTACCTTTGTTCTCCATGGCCGAGCCAGTTCCACCCAAGGTCATCAAGCACCGTGACATGAGCTGGACCATCTGGGATAGGTGGATCCTGAGAGGCAATCCAACTCTGAGGGAACTTATTCAGTGGCTAAAGGACAAAGGACTGAAGGCTTATAGCATCTCATTTGAAAGTTGCCTGCTTTATAATACCATGTTTTCTCGACACCAAGACCGAATGGACAGGAAGATGGTTGATCTGGTTAGGGAAGTGGCAGGGGCGGAACTGCCTCCTTATCGTCGCCACTTTGATGTTGTTGTGGCTTGTGAGGATGAAGAGGATAACGATATTGACATCCCTCTGGTATCCATTTACTTCCGTTAGGTTGTGTTCTTGAATCCGCCGAGATTGTCGGTCTGTGATTTTAGGAAGAGAACTCATAAGAGTTTAGGATATTTGACCTCAGACTTTCATTCCTGTGTTAATCGATGATGAGCACACAGTTGAACATTTTTATCCCAACTGTCTCATGTTCTACATGTATAATCTCTAAAAGTAAATCCCATTTAATAATAAATTTGCTTGTAATTTGCTGGCCGGATTTCCAGATAATCTTTTGCGACAATTGATGTTTGAGTGTCACCTTCTTGGGTTTTTGCCTGTATCCTTGCCACCAATTTAAACAGTAAAAACTAAAAACTGTCAATAAATGAAATTTTCATGCAATAGAATACCATTGTGGTGAACCCGGTGCAGGTAATTTTGTCTACTTCTGTAAAACGATGGTGGTATAACTGCTTGTAGATCATTTTGATTGTTGACACTTTTTAATATATTTTTTACCTACCTCGCATTTATTTTTCCGATTTCATCATTCATCCTCTTTCTTACTTCAAAAAATAAAAAAATAAAAAATCATCAGTTGTTGAAGTAATTTAGACTCTCAGCTGTAAACCACGTACTCAAAAAAATAAAAGGAGGCCCACACCACACAACAGCTAAACAAAGTCTTTCACCTTCACCATTTCTTTCATATATACTTATTACACTGCTGCCTTTTCATTGTAAGGTCCCAAAGCCAGTCTCGCTTGGAAGGAACATGGTTGTTCAGAAACATACACATCAGCATTATAATCACAGGACAATTAGAACTGGTCATCTCTTGCTCCATAATTGTTCTCACAGTAACTTCTCATGTATCAATGACACCAATTTCTTTGATTTATATAAAATCCTATTAACAATTAAAGTACCAGAGACATCAAAGCTTTACATTGGTTCTTCTACATACAAATGTCAGCATGGACCACAAATTGGCCCAACTGCCTCATGTAATCCAGAAATGTGTGGCATCAGCTCTTATCAGCACCTTCATCAAATGCACCGGAGTTCACAACTCGGAAGTCCAGTTGCTTCTGATGCTTCAAGCGACGGCGTTCATCAAAACTTTCCCATCCTTCCGTCTGTGAAGATATTGCTGTTATATCATTAAAATTAACAAATTAGACTACCTGGCACAATGACATTTGATGCTAATGTACACACCTGACGAAGAACATCCATGGTTATCTCTGTGTTGTGCAAATCAAGTGTTGTGAGCTGTAGGCACTTTTTGAATAGCGTAGAAGGAAGGGATTTCAACCCATTGTTGCTGAGACACAAAGACTGCACAAAAGTAAAAGTTTTGGAATGAATATCAGCCTGGAGATGAAGCACAAAATAGATGAGGTTGCTGCAATTACTCTAAAAGAGCTCAAGAAAATTAGACTAAAATGATATTTTTACTACCTTCAAGTAAAAGTTTACTAAATTTCAAAACTTTTTTGTGTGTGATTAATTGGCATAATAGGCAGTAGAAAGAGTCAAAGTTTAGGATGGCACGATACAGTAACCATTAGGGTTTAGGCCAGGTACAGGGAAAAGGAATAGGTGGATGCTTGGGGTACAGAGACAATGGCAGACATCAACAGGATGAGCAGTGAAAGCAGGTGCAATATGAATAAACTCTTATTTCCTACATGGATAAGACAACCCTAACAACACAATGAAAATTAATCTTTGAAAAAAAATGGAAAATATATTTTAATACGGGAATCGTAAACTGTGTAACCTCTCCAGAACCACCCTACAAATTACAGTTCCATATCAAAACAAAGGAAGCTCTCTCTCTCTCTCTCTCTCTCTCTCTCTCTTTCTCTCTCTCTCTCTCTCTGTGGGGGTCAAGAAGGGAAGCTCTTAAACGTTTAAAGAGAATTTGAGTTTTTTAAGGAAAACAAGAAAGAAATAGGGATAATAAGTTCAAAATACTAGGAATTAGTATAGACCTTTAGATTATGCAAATTGCCAAATGTCTCGGGCAACTCGGATAGAAGATTTGATGAAACATCAATCTGCACCATGCCAAAAGCAAGTCAGATAAATGGACAAATCTACCCAAATTGAAAAAGAAAAAAAAAACCCACCCCTCCCATAAGAAATGAAGAAAAGGAAAACATTACTACCTCAATAAGACCAATACAGTCCCCTATGCATGTAGGCATGGTGCTTATCCTGGACACAGAGACAGACAGGTAAGTTTAATCAAGACACAAGCCATTGGTTATCAAACAAAATTTGCATATTTAAGAAGTAGTTACTTCATCAACATAGCATTAATGCATAAAGGGGAAAAACTAAACAACCTACAAAACATGTTTTTAAAAAAACCAAAATTTCCACTGAAACTAAATATTTTAGTTTCTGTATTTAAGACATAAAAGCATTTAGAGGAAAGGAAAGTAGATGTGAAATATTAAGTGCAGCTGCACGTCCACAATGTGAAATATATAAAATTTAAAATGATCATACCACATTAAGAAGAAAAGACATGCAAGGGAAGAAAAAAAAGCAGATTTTGATTCTGTAATTCCCAATAAGAAAAAGCTTGCTTAAAGTACTTTCAAAATCACCTGTTATTGTTGACTTTCAGAACTTCAAGCTTAGTCAAAAGTCCTATTTCATTTGGGAGGCTAGACAATTTGTTGTTTGCAACGTGAAATTGCCTCAGTGATGTCAACAAGCCGAATGCAGGTGGCAAAGTCGTTAAACTGCATAAATTGTCCAATTCATCAAGCATTTAACATAATGTCAAGAAGTAGAAAATGAAAGCCACCCCAATTTAATGTGACATCGTAAAGCACAAAAGATACTCACTGGTTTTGGTCCAGAGACAGAACAGTTAGAAGCTTCAAAGATACTAGAGCTTCCCAGTTAATAGAATTGTCCAAAATATCATTTGCAGAGAGGAACAATTTCTACAAAATGTAGAGAATGAAGTGAAACTACGCATAAGTTATGGAAAGAATTTGAAGAAGCTGGAGCAGAAATGCAAGAAAGAAACAGAGCTTTGTATACCTGCAAGGAACTTAGACAGCCAATCTTGGCAGGTACCACTGGAATAGCATTATTGCTGAGTTCAATGACTCTTGCAGAAGCTCCACAAGCCCACACTTCATCGGGTATAGCCTTTTCAAATTAAACCAACACAAATTTTCAACATTGGAAAACGTTAGGTCCTCTAAAATATTACTTGGAAACAATTATCAAAATCGACATTCCCCTGCTAAGAGATTCCCATGTGTTATGATTCTAAGTCCCAATTAATTGTCTGAAGGAAAAACAATTCTGAAAGGCATACTACTTCTGTTAACAACCGCAAAACTTGTCTACCAAGCCAAACAGATGTTACATATAGATATCCGTAATGTAAAATGTGATTAGAAAAATGCAAACAGTCCAAAAAGGGACAATCACCAAAGACTAGTTTCTTATACCCTCAAGTTGTAGTCACGGAGTCCAATAACCCCAGTAGCTTTCCATCGATCCAACCGGTTCTTATCAACAGAAACTTCTGTCTTTTCTTTTCCCAATGTATTAGCATTGTTGGCTCTGGAAATGGGGCGTGTGGGAGCTTGTTTTAGGATGGGCCCGTCCTATTCAAACAAAAATTCCAGAAGTACTACATTATCAATAACGCATTTTCTATAACTCAACACTTCCAAAAACACATAAATCTCCACAGTTACTATGATCCAAAGTTTCATGAAATTTATGACCAACATTTTTACTCGAGAAAAAATAAATTAAAGATCTTTGTTTGATAAAATTGCTTTCTTCTTATTTATTTTCTCAACTACCAAACAAGTGGGTCCTTCCATCTCCATCAAAATCAAATTCCCAATTCAAGTTCAGATTTCAAGAAAGCAAAAAGATAGAAAAGAATTGAGTTTTATCTACAATACCCCTTGATGCAAGCCCTGAGAAGCCATGAGCATGATCCTGGAGCCATTAGCGACCTCAGACTCCTTCAGTGTCATTCCATCCACCAAAAGCTTCCCTATCACAAAATACCCAGAATCCAAAAATTAAAATGAAACTGAAAATGAAAAACTTGCCATTCATAATTCATTACAGCTCAGAGAAATTCAATCAAATTTTACAGAGGAGAAAAAGGAGACACCTTTGCAAATGAGCTTTTGGCCACGAGGGAGGACATTGGTGAGAGGTTGCAGAAGGGACTTGAGGTCTTTGATGGTTGAGTCCGGAGAAAGATTTGTGATGGGTATGGTTCTGCCACTGAACTTCACGCTGAGGCTTATGTTGCCTCCGCTATCCTCACCGCCGGTGACACTACTCTCCATTTCCTCTCTTTGCAAATTGCAGTGAGTTCTTGGTGTTGGTCGTCTTCTTGGTAATTCTCTGTGGTGAATAATTTGCAGATTATTCATTTTACGTCCGTATTTATATACACACCCAAAAAATGAATAATACAAAAGTCAGCTCCAACTTCCAAGCACAGTACAAATTTTATGGGCCGAGAGGCCTGGGCCAGCCCGAAATGCAACCCAAATCCCATTTCAACAATGTAGGAGTCTATCTAAACAAAAAGTTAGGGGCATTTCGGTCCTTTGACACAAATGATGTTCATTAAGAAGACAAAGTTTTGGTATTGGTTAGGGCTCTCTTCTTCTTTTAACTCTGTGCATCATACTCTCTCGGCTTCCTCCTCTCTGACGAGTGACGACTACAAGGGTTGATTAGTAAGCACTAAATTCTAACCAAAAGATTTCCATTATCCCTATTCTCTCTGCCTATTTGTTGTTGTTTTGTTGTTTTATTTGTTTGTATGTTTTGAACATCCCTATTCTTTCTGCCTATGCCTATATGTACTGTTTTCGTTTTTGTTTTCTTTGGTTGCTTTCATTTTGATATTTTGATCCTTACAAAAGTTATGCAACTGTGTCTGTCAAAGGGAGCTGTAATATATTGAAGACAATGCTGAAGAATGAGTTGCTTTCGTACGTCAACATGTGGGGTCGTCAGCCATGTCGTCTAAGTATTAGTCAACAACTATGTTGTTATTTCTTTTCGGAGCGTGAGATTTTTGTCCTTAAAACTGAAGAAAGTGACATTTTGAAAACTACAACCAAACCACCGCCCCCGGACAAGGATTGGTATTTGTGCCTGAAACTTAAAGCAGCGGAGGAAAACCTATGCCGTCTAAATATTAGTAACTTGTGCAAAAGGAGCTCTGGCAAGGCTCCTAGGTTTGAAGCTGTATTTGACGATATTATGGTTTCGGACGACAATGATTGGATGGAACTTGGGCTGTCGAAGGGCAAGAGGCTGGGGAGGCAAATGATTGTGGGTTCCAAATTGTATATATAGGGTGCGGGGTGAATTTGACAGCAGATTTTCTGAGACTCATAAAATCATTGACTATGAAAGCATGGGTTTTAAGTCAACTGTTGAATGCTATGATCTCACGCACGACAGCACAGACGAAGAATTTCCATTCGTGCGCGTTTGTGACAAGGATGCCATTCCCAATTTGATTGATCCTAGGATCATACTTGGGAGCAAAATCATGCTCAATCTGGAGCACAAAATCTATGGTCTTGCATTTCAAAACTATGATAAGCGACACTTTTTTAAGGTTTTTGATCCCCTTCACCAATCCTGGAAAGATCTTCATGATCCCCCTTCTTATTGCTCTCCTCTTATTGATTTTTATTTTGCTTGCGCCCACAAGCTCTTTTTTTTAAACCGTCATGGTGACACATACATTTTTGACACTCAAAAACAGAAATGGTCGGAATTAGAAAGCGAAGTCCTGAATCCTGAGATGTTTGAGGCTGTTGCAGAGTTTCAGGGTTTTCTCATTGCCATGTCTCGCCACCGCAAAGAGTTTGTTGCTTGGAAGTTGGACGGAAATGGGGTCCCCCATAAGTATCTGGTGTTACATGAGCTTCGTGATGTTTTTTGTCCTTTCTTATATCCTGGATTTTGTTACCTTGGCCATCTTGACAGTGATGGTCGTATGTGGTTCGTTTATTCTTCAAATGTGCATCTCCGCGTAGCGGTGTTTCGGGTTTCCGTCTCGGAAGATTCTGTTGGAAATCTAGCCATCTCTGCAGATCTGGAGACTGCAGAGTATTATAATATCAAGGGTTGTTGTGAATTAAGAATCTGCTCTGCTTTTGTTCTGTGTCATCATGTAAATGACAATTTTAAGCCAAAAAACTTGAATGGACTATCGCACCATATTATCATCATAGTCATCATCATGGTACGTAGGGGAAAAATATCTGCATGCTTGTGTTATTTGATGGATGGTTGATTCTTATGACGAGAGCGACTTTGTAGAACACGAAGATTTTAACAATTATATCAAATGTTTGTTTCTTCTCTCAACATGATGCATTTATGTGATAGACATTGATTTAAAGAGTTCATTTTGTTCATGTTTTTAAGCTTTTATGACGTTTCATGAGTCTGAGAAGAATGCTGAACTTAATTGCTTCAGATTCTCTAGTGCGGATGTCCGTACTTTCTTAATGTGCGGATTTGTTTTTTCGTTTTGCATTCATCTCGATATCCTCCTTTGCTGATCAGAATGGAAACCATGCTCTGCCAGTACCAGAAAGTGTTGTCTAGGTTGTTCTGCAGAAGCTTTTATTGGTGGCATATACAGAGCACCTGGAGGCTGCTTATGTGCTTCCAGGTCTTTTTTTGAAGAAAGAAAGATACACAAACCAAAATGGCAATGGCTTCCTTTCATTTGAATGAATGAATTCTGTAGCTTATTTCTGTAGCCCTTTGTGCTTCTTTTCCGTGTCTTGTTTGCTGGCGCTTGGATGTTTTTTTTTTCTTTACTTTTTCTTGGGGTCTTGCCCAGTTTCCATGTTTGTAATATTGATCCCAAGAACATGCCATTAAGGAGTTGTTTTTTGACAGTGATTTTTGACAGCTCTGAGACTCTGGGGTTTGAACAGAAGAAATTGAACAAACAACAACAAATACATGTACCTTAATTGGGGAACCAAAACCTAAAGAGTCACCTGTTTTGGTTCAAAGATGCTATTTCTTCCCAGTTAATAGAATTGTCCAATTTATCATTTGCAGCAAGGAACAATTCTTTCTACCAAAATTTGAGAATGAATTATGGAAACAAGTGGTTTGTATACCTGCAAGGAATTACACAGCCAATCTTGGCAGGTACCTCCTGAATAGCATTATTGATGAATTCAATAACTATTGCAGAAGTTCAACACATACTTCAACATGTATGGCATTATAAATTCACTACCAAAGTTTCTTACAAGTTCCTTTCAATTTCATTCTCACTGTTTTTTTTCTTCCTAAGATGGCCCCAAAACTATCCCAAAGAGAAGAGGTGCCAATTGGAAACACCACAAAGTTCCTTTCATTGTCATTCTCACCCTCATTTTTTAGGTTAAAATGTTTGTTAAAATAAATTACGATGACATGAACTAAAATTAAATCAGAAAAAGCTAACCATAAAACATTAAGATTAAAACTTTTTTTTAAAACTAAAATTAAATCAGAAAAAGCTAACCTTACTAGGGTCTGAAATTTTAAGACTGCATGATTGGAAGGAAAAATTGTTTACAACTTTTTGTACAGATGCTTAGTTGTATTTAGAATGCCAAAATTAAAGCTTGGTACACTCAAGATTGGAGATGGTCTAATGACTGACTTGCCTAATAAGTATGACTTGCCCATCTGGCTCTTGCATAGTTTATGTCTGAGTCCAATTGATGATTGTGGCCCACTGCAATTAAACAATGTTAATTTTTGTGAATTTTGAAACATATTGACCCTATAAATAATCTACTGTTCAATAAAAAGCCACGTCAGTAAGTCCGGAGAAAAATCTGTGATGGGTATGGTTCTACTAAGAGTGCAAGTTGGATTGGAAAATCCAATTAGAGAATTTCCAATTTTGGTGAGTCCAAATCAATTCCAACATACGAAAGTTTCAAAATGTAAAAATTCCGAAAAAAAAAACAGAGGATTGGAATTGGAATGTATTTCAAGATTCCGAAAATTTCGAATTCCGAAATATATTAAGGGTTCAAGCTTAAACTACATATAATAACTAATTTCATGTTGAACTTGATATAATTTAATGACCAAATAGACATATATGAGTCTAGGGCAACAACATCTAAGTAATAGCATATAATAGTTTTTCGAGCTTTTTCGAATGATTTTTCAATTTTGAGCCAATTTTAACCTTTTAAATAGTTAGAAGTATTTAAAATTAAAATGATTTTCCAAAAAAGTTCCGAAATATGTAACTTCCGAAATTTTTCAAAAATGCTGAGTTTTCCAAATTGGAATAGAGATTGAAATTCTGAAAATTTTGAAATGAAATTGAAATCCCCTGATTTTGATCCGATTTGTCCGAAAATCAACCCTATGTTCTGCCAATGAACTTCCGGCTAAGGCTATTAGTGTTGGCCCTTAGGCCCTTAGCATGGACACGGAGGGCAACATCCATGGGCCTCGCATTTGTTGGGCCTCAAATTTTATATATTATATATATATATATACCAAGTTGAAAACTATAATGATAATAGAGGAGAATAATTTTAATAGTTTCACATTTGAAGACCCTAAATTTGATTATAGAATTAACTACATTTTAGTACCTAAAAGTTTAAAGTCAGTATCGAAATGTACCCCGTCTGTCAAAAGGAGCAGTAATATATCGAAGACGATGCTGAAGAATGAGTTGCTTTCGTACGTTAAGATGTGGGGTCGTCGGCCATGTCGTCTAAATATTAGTCAACAATTATGTTGTCGTTTCTTTCCGGTGCGTGAATTTTTGGTCGTTAAAGCTGAAGAAAGTGAAAATTTGAAGGCTATAATCAAACCACCGCCCACGGATAAGAATTGGTACTTGTACCTGAAACTTGTATCCACCGGGAGACAACTATGCCGTCTAAATATTAGTAACTTGTGCAAAAGTAGCTCTCGCAAGCCTCCTAGGTTTGAGACTCTATTTGAAATTTCGCATCATGATGATCCTGTCAACGATGACCGTGGTTGGGACGGCCATTGTTCGGACCTCCATGGTTGGGACAGCCTTTGGCGGGACTCCCGTCGTTGGAACAAGAATATGTTCTCCGAAACACCCCACGTAAAGGAGGCAGGGAGACAGAGAATTGAAGGAAGTTGAGGTTCCACCCCAAAACCAATTGGCAATGGGGGGAGTAACCCAACTCCTTATAAGCCCTTGCTAGGTTTCTCAACTTTCTAATGTGGGACTCTTTACCTTCACATTCTCACACGCCTCCGCACGTGTGGCGAATTTTCAAGCCTAACACGTGGACAACACATTTTGGGTGACGTGGAGCACGTGTGGCCGTTGAGTTTTCACACGTGGGCAACCCGCTCTGATACCATATAAGAATAATAAACTGAAGGGGAAGAGAGATGAGAGACAGAGGTGAAGAATGATTGCACAGACCAAGATGATCTGTTCTTGTATTATCAGCTGTATATATGGTGTACACGGGTTAGACTTTCTCAAGTCTATTTACAGAAGGCAAGTAATATAAGGTAAGTGTAATTAATCTCATATATTACAGAATCAATTGTAAACTAATTCCTAGCTGGGATGAAGCTGATCTTGTGATGGGGAGTCTGTCAATGCTAATTGAGTGGGATCGACTGATTTCATGGAATGGGCTGATTGTGTGGAATCATGATATGCATCATGATTCTCTTTAGTGAGAAGATTAGGACCGAGAAAGATACAAGCACCAGTGGTAGAGCGTCGATCATCAACTGAACCAGCCCAATCAGCATCCGAGAAGCTCCGTAAAGTGAAATCATTAGACTTGTGAAAGATGAGCCATTGCTCAAGCGTGCCTTTAATATACCGGAAAATGCGCTTGACAACTTGAAGATGGGAAGTGCGAGGGTTGTGCATAAACTGACACACCTGGTTGACGGCAAAAGAAATATCAGGCCGTGACAAGGTAAGATACTGTAGGCCACCCACCATACTTCGATAGTTGGATGGATCAGGCAAGGGATCACCATCCATACAAGACAATCGAGTGTCAGAGGGCAATGGTGTAAGACATGATTTGCACTCAGTCATATTAAACCGTTTCAATAAATCAAACGCATACCTTGTCTGAGAGAGAAACAAATTGTTAGAAAACCGAGTAATTTCCATGCCTAGGAAAAAATTGAGCTCACCCATTCTTCTACTGTCGAAAGTGGAACATAATGTATCAATAAACTGATGGACACTCTGGGGTTCAGACCCAGTAACAATGATATCGTCCACATACACGAGAACATACATCGTGCAAGAAGAAGAGCGGCGAATAAAGAGGGAAGCATCAGAGTGGCTGTGAACAAATCGCTGAGCAAGAAGAAAGGTACTAAGGTGTTGGAACCAAGCCCGAGGTGCCTGTTTGAGGCCATAGAGAGCCTTATGAAGGCGACAAACATATTGAGATCGAGAGGAATCATGAAAGCCAGAGGGTTGTTTCATGTGCAAGTACCCATTCAAGAAAGCATTGCGAACATCAAGTTGCTGAAGTGACCAATTATAAGAAACAGCTAGAGATAAAATAGTGCGAATAGTGGCTGGTTTGACTACCGGACTAAATATTTCTTCATAATCAAAGCCTTCTTTTTGATTGAATCCCTTGGCAACAAGGCGAGCCTTATATCGGTCAATCGAGCCATCTGCTTTCCGTTTAACTTTGAAGACCCACTTGCATCCCACAATATTCATACATGAGGTTGCAGGAACTAAGGACCATGTCTGATTCCTCATGAGGGCATCATATTTATCCTTCATTGCAGCTCGCCAGTGGGAGGATTGGGAAGCCTGGGTGAAACTTGTTGGTTCAATGAACATGGGATCAGAATACTCGGCAAGTGGAGCATGAGGTAAGGGATGAGGGCTAGTCTTAGAGTAGAGCGGTTTTGTTTCAGTACCGAAAGGAATGATGGAGTTGAGAGACTTGAAATTTTGGGGAGGATTTGGTGTATCTGGAGAATTGGGAAAAATAGATGGGTCAATAGGTGAAGAATGAGGAGTTGATTCAGAGGGTGGGTTCGTGAAAAGCATGTGGGATGAGGTAGTGTACGATGATGGGGTCGTGGAGTTTGGTGATTGAGGGGTTGTAGATTTTGGTGATGGAGAAGCCGATTCACAGGGCGGGTGCGTGGATTTTGGTGATGGCGATGAGGAAGGACTCGTAGGTGAAAGGGTGCGTGGGTCAGATAGAGAGGAAATCGCTTGGGGTGTTGTATTGTGTGAGAACGAGCCAGGCGGGCTAGATGAGGTAGTGGACAGTGATGGGCTTTGGGGAGTATTGTTTGGTAGGGAATCTGGAATTTGAATTTGTGGGGAGTAGGTGCTAGGCCCTAGATCAGATTGGGTTGTAAGTGTGGCCTGATCGGGTGGAGGGATAGAATAAAGTCCACCAGAGTGCAATGTAGATGTATTCTGGGGCTGCTTGTAAGGAAAACTAGTCTCATCAAAAGTCACGTTCCGGGATATATAAATACAACCTGAAAAGGGACCAAGACAACGATAACCTTTATAGTGATCATCATAGCCAATAAACACACATGGAATAGATTTAAAGGATAACTTATGCTTGTTGTATGGCACCATGTGAGGAAAGCAGGCACACCCAAAACTTTTGAGAAATTTATAATCCGGTGGACGATGAAGTAATTTCTCATAAGGAGATAAGTTGTCAAGCTGAGGAGTTGGTAAGCGATTAATCAGAAAAACCGCAGTTGAGAAGGCTTCAACCCAAAAGCTAGAGGGCAAATGAGATTGGGCTAGCAAGCAGAGGCCCATTGCAACAATGTGGCGATGTTTCCTTTCCACCACCCCATTTTGTTGGGGAGTGTATGGATAGGAGATCTGATGCGAGATGCCATGATCACTTAAAAAATTCATGAATAATCTGCTAGTAAATTCACCGCCACCATCAATCTGTAACTGTTGAATTTTGGAGCTAAACCGATTTTCCACCATTTTTTTGAAGGGAATAAATGTTGTAAGAACATCTGATTTCTTTGCCAAAGGATATAACCAAGTGAATCGAGTGTTATCATCGACAATGGACAAATAATAACGATATCCAAAATTTGAGGAAACAGGTTCAGGGCCCCACAAGTCAAGGTGTAAAAGTGCTAATAGAGATTGAGCATGAAACTTTCTGCATTCAAAAGGCAATCGACATGATTTTCCCAATGGACAAATATGGCAATGTTTATTTGATAGAAGTGTACCATCAAGTGGTAAATGGTACTTATTCAACAATGTAGAAAAAACGGAATGAGATGGATGTCCAAGTCGTGCATGCCACACGTCCTGTGTTGTGCGCTCTCCATAGAATGCCATCTTACAAGCAATATGTGAGGTTGTCTGAATATGATAAAGGCCATCAGAACTACTGCCAGTAAGGAGTACCGTCCCCGTCTTGTTGTCCTTGACACAAAAACCATTAGCAGCCAACTCAAAGAAACAATCATTATCACGACAGACACGTCGAATAGATATCAAATTTTTTCGAATTGCAGGCACACACAATACTTCATTAAGTTCTAAGGACTTATGCAACCCAGTTAATTGTGTATGGCCAATATGTGTGATTGCTAACTGATTCCCATTTCCAACAACAATTGTATCAGTACCTGTGTAAGGTTGGGCATGTGGTAGAGAAGTTGGGTCTGCTGTCATGTGGTGGGTAGCACCAGAATCAAAGCACCAATTGAGATTCGCCACATCATGAGTTGATTGAGATGGATTTGAGGTACTTTCTGCCATGTATGCATGAGGCCTACGGTCTGGGCAGAAACGGGCTATGTGGCCTGGCTTATCACATCTAAAACATATGACATCAGCCCGCTGGGTATTTGGGGAATTTCCATGTGGTGTTGGAAGAAGTGGAGGGCGTCCATCAGTAAGAGTTGCATGAGAAGGAGCAACAGAAGTATGCTGCTGGTCGCGAGACTGAGTACGTGGATATGGAACCCAATTCCCTTGGGTTGATTCCCAAGGATTTGCTCTCCCTGATCCACGTCCATTGTGTCCTTGATTCCAGTTTCTGCCGCGCCCGCGTCCTCTCCCAGAACCATAGGAATGAGTTGGATTGTGACCAGTGGAGTTTGGACTGAAGTTGCGCTCAGTGGACCTTCGATCAGCAGCCATAGCAACCCCTGAAGCAGCAGTGAGAGACATTCTTTTCTGTAAATGTTCCTCTCTTAAAGCTAGATCATAGAATTTATCGAAATCAATATCTGGATGCATGTGAAGTGTTGTGGCTAACTCTTTGTATTCAAGACCAAGACCATCCAGAACATAACTGATGAGTTCATCGTCATCCATTGTTGCACCAGCTTGTGTGAGGGAATCAAAGAGTGATTTGGCATAATTGAGATAATCAATCACTGTTGTGTTGTTGTCCTTTCTGAGAGTGCGAATTTGGTCTCGAAGAATCCGTACACGGGTACTAGCAAGAGGTGAGAGGCGCTTGGCTAGCATGGTCCAGGCTTGATGAGCAGTGGTACAAGGGATGAGAAGTGTCTTGATGGAAGATGAGGAAGTTGCTTTGATCCAACTCAGGACCAGTTTATCCTTGGCTAACTCTGGGTGCACAGATCCATCTTCTTGCACTTTGGGTGGGTCTGTGTTGTTCTTGACGACTGCTGCAAGGCCGTGCATCTCCAATACATCTTCAAATTGGGATTTCCAACTCAAGTAGTTGGTGCGATCCATAGGAACTGGAAACAACGATGAGATATTGAAAGAGATGGGCAAAGGATGGGATGAGAATGGAGGTGAGGAAAGTTTTGACATTTCAGAAATCAGTTTTGACATATCAATATTGCTTGATTCTCCAGATTTAGGTGTGGTGGCCATTGTTTTGGGTAGGATCGATATTTTGAGGGTTAGCTCTAAAGAGCTCTGATACCATATAAGAATAATAAACTGAAGGGGAAGAGAGATGAGAGACAGAGGTGAAGAATGATTGCACAGACCAAGATGATCTGTTCTTGTATTATCAGCTGTATATATGGTGTACACGGGTTAGACTTTCTCAAGTCTATTTACAGAAGGCAAGTAATATAAGGTAAGTGTAATTAATCTCATATATTACAGAATCAATTGTAAACTAATTCCTAGCTGGGATGAAGCTGATCTTGTGATGGGGAGTCTGTCAATGCTAATTGAGTAGGATCGACTGATTGGCGGGACTCCCGTCGTTGGAACAAGAATATGTTCTCCGAAACACCCCACATAAAGGAGGCAGGGAGACAGAGAATCGTGGGTTCCAAATTCTATAAGGTGTGGGGTGAATTCAACACCAGATTTTTTAACAATGGTAATTTCATTGACTATGAAAGCACGGGTTTTAGGTCAAATGTTGAATCCTATGATCTCACTCATGACAGTACAGATGAGCAAGGCCCATCGATGAGCATTTGTCAGAGGCATACCATTCCCAGTTTGATTGATCCTAGGATCATACTTGGGAACAAAATCATGTTCAATCTGGAGGACAAAACCTATGTTCTTGCATGTCAAGATGATGGTCCTAATTGTTGAGCCACCCCTTTTTAAGGTTTTCGATTCCTGTCAACAATCCTGGAAGGATCTCCCTTATCCCCCTTTCTTCAAACCACATGGTGCTGGTGATCACTTTACTTGGGACCACAAGGTCTTTTTTATGAGATATAATGTTGCATACGCTTTTGGCCCTCACAAAGAGAAATGGTCGGAAATAAAAAGCAAAGTCCTGAATAGTGAGAGGTTTGAGAGCTTTTGGGTTGTTGCAGAGTTGCAGGGTTTTCTCATTGGCATGCTTCGGGACCGTAAAGAGCTTGTTGCTTAGAAGTTGAACGGCGATGGGTTGCCCCAGCGGCATCGGGTGCTACATGAACTTGGCGATATCTTTTCTCCTTTCTTAATTCCTGAACATTGTTACTTGGGCTATGTGGTTCGTTTATTATGCAAATGTGCGTACGAGATATGATGGCTAACCCGAAGGGGGTTACGTCCGTGTAGCAGTGTTTACAGTATCCATCTCAAAAGATCCTGTTGGTAATCCAGTCCTCTCTGCAGATCTCGAGGCTGCAGAATATTATGGTTTCAATTATTGGTGCGAAATTTCCTCTGCCTGTGTTGTGTGCCATCATGTGAAGGAGAATTTTAAGCCTAGAAAATTTTGTGGGGTCATCGTACCAAACCGTCCTTATAGTCAGCGTCGTCGTAAGGGCAAATATTAGTTTCTCTAACACGGTTGTTTTCCACATCAAATGGATGGATCAAATGAATAGTGATATATCTGCGTGCACGAGTTAATGGAAAACTACATGATATATCTGTCTGCACATGTGTTATTTGATTGTTGCCATGAGAGCTACTGTTGTAGAACATGAAGTTTATATAGCTAGCATGTTCTCTCTTTCAAGATTGCATTACTCACTGATTATGAGAGATTTGAGGGATGTAAAACAGTTTCGTTTCCTATGGCTTGAATTGAATGTGCTCGTTTTAGCACATATAGGCTTAATGTCAGTTCACTCAGCCAGACTATATTTGCAGGTCCTGGAACTTTTATAAATTGTTCTAGCTAGCTAATATACTATGTTCAGTGTGTGCAAACTTTCATTTGCCTCTTATAGTCTTACTGGTTCCAATTCCTTCTATGCTTTTAAACTTAGTTCACTCCATGTGGATGTCTCAGGTTCCTGAAGACCCTGGGAAGGTAGTTACTGTTCAAAGAAACTTGAGCAGGTTTGGTATCAAACAACTTGCAAGAACTGGAAAGACAAGTTGTATATTTGCATTCCAATGTTTATGCATATACAAAGATGTACATTTATTTATATATGTGTTAAAGGGGCAAGCCGAACTCCGAGCGGAGATTAATCTCACTCTTCGGGTGTGGGGACATCTCATAGTATTTATCCAAAAAAAAAAAAACACATTTATTTATGTATGTGTTAGTGGGTGCACCCTCTAAATTTGATTCCATTAGACCATAAAACTACAAAAAGTGATAATTGATGAACAGGAATCGCCATATAATTTTATTCCTTAATTAAATATCTTATCTGTGCCACATAACTACCTATAGATGGTTGGTCTTTGTAGTCTGTCTTGGTGCAACCATACATAAATTGAAGTTGAATGTTGTTAACCATGTGGAGTCAAAGTGTTAGGTGGGATCATTTAGAAATGAGAAAATATTCGAATATATTTAAAGATGGGTTATTTACTCAATTGGTCCTTAAATTTATACTCGAGTTGCATTTTGGTCCCTCAACTAAATTATTCGTTCAAATGATTCATCAACTCTTTATTAATCGGCGCATTGGTCCTATTGTTATAATTATATATATATATAATTGTTTTGAAATGCATCAATTTTTTCAAATTAGCCGTTGTGTGATTTTTTTAAAAAAAATTTAAAGAAACCTAAAATATGTCTATAAATTTCTTCAAAAAATTTCACTCATTTCATTCCACATTTCTTTAAATAATACATAGTAGTGGAATGTATGAGTGTTGTACCATAGTTTTTTCATTCCATACTTTTCTCTTCTGAAAATCTAGAAAAGTGATAAATAACCCCAAAAGAAAAAGAAAAAAGAAAAAAGAAAAATACATTTTAGAACTCCAATCAACTCTTTTAAAATCTATGATAAAACTCCAACAAACACCATTAAAATCAATCTAGGAATTCAATCAAACTCTATGTGGAGTTTATAGAAATCAATTGAAATATGTTTAACTCTATAAACTTTATAATTCCATTTAAATCTTTTAAAATCTTAATTGAATACACCCCCCCTAAGTGTTTTCCAAGACTGCAACTGTTGATAGACCAGCCAGGATCATCATCTTCTAAAGAAGACTTGAAAAAGAAAGTCCTCAAGATTCTGGATCTGGATGACGAATCCATGGCATCAGCATCTGCCACTCAGTCTGAAGATGAGGTGGACCTTTTTGCTAATGGAGACATGCTGGATAATTATCATCCGGATCTTTATGGTGGGCCTCAGTGATATTCTGTCTAATAAGAAGACAATTTGTAAATTGTAATTTTATGCTTTCCTGTTATTTTAGCTTTATTTTTCCTCTGGTTAAAGCAAGATTCTTCTGCATTAACTCTGCTTTCACTTTTGTAAAAGTTTGCTTTTCTTTTGACTGTTTCGGGAAAGTTCAGCAAGAATCCTCAAAGTGAAGATGCCGCTATACTGTAGGCTGCTTTGTGACTTACTGTCTTTATTTGACACGTCAGCAGCTTCGAGGCTTTAAAAAGAGGACCTCTCTTCAGTTGCACATCATCGAAAAACCATCGCCTCAAAATAAACTTTGTACTGTTGAGTGTTTAAGTGAGTGTTTGATTGTTTTTATATTCAAAGTGCTGCTTCTGCGATGCTTCTGTTAAGCACTACTGCCCTTTTACTTTTATGTAAGTTTGCTAAATATTAATGCTATCGTTTATATCATTTTTAATTTCGTTATATTCTTATCCCTGGTTTTGGCTTTGTATGTTTGAATTTATGATAATTATTCTATTTATTCTCTACGTCTCTACACTACCTGCTGCGCATAAGCTAAAGCTAAAGCTAAAAATTGATTTAAAATTTTAAAATTTTGCTCTTAAGAGGCCGGGCCAGTACCTGGTATCAGAGCCAAAAGTCCCTGGAAGAGTTGATAGTCTGAAGGTTTTAATTAGGTTTTGCAAGTCTAATTTTCTGGTTTTCTGTCAAGTTTTCTTTACTCACTAGTCATCGAGTTGTCTAGCTGTCGGATAGGCTCGTTGGCCGTTGCTAGAAAGGCGTAAGGCGTTGAAGAGACCTACGCAGGGACTAGCAACCTTGAATTAGGAGGAGAACAGAAGGAAAGCATAAAACCTAATTAGGGATGGGAAACCTATATAAAACCTTGAATTAGGAGGCGTAAACCTATATATATATATATATTTGGCATGGGAAACTGCTCTTGCATGATGGAGCAGCTTTGGAGGGATTAAATTTATCTATATCTGGAGCTCATTCGAAAGTTGCTCTTCTGGAGGCAAGCAAGAGTAAATAAGGGGTCTAGAAATACTACGAGCCCTCTAAAGCACATACAATCAGATGGTGGTTCAGTAATCAAGTGAGATGAGGATACCCGCAGTCAGCAAACTAACTCGGAAGACTCTAGACTCAACGATGTGATTAGTGTTTTTAGTTAGTTACATCGTAAGCCACAAAAGATACTCAATGGTTTTAGTCCAGAGACAGGACAGTTAGAAATCACGTGTCAAAATAAGTAATATTTTAAAAATAAATACTGGTTATAGCTGCCCGGCTATACTATTTTTAAAAAGAAGACCCTTCAATTAGGCGCCACGTGTCAGCATAAGTATAGCCGTGGGGCTGTACTATTTAACAAACATTTAAAACCCAAGTAGAGCCGCGCGGGCATAGAATTTGTAATTTTTTTTTAACCGAGTATAGCCGGTCGGCTATACCATTAAAAAATTTGCGATTTGGCTCCCAAGTGTCAAAATTGGTATAGCCGCGCGGAGATACTCTTTAAATACATTAAGATTTCTGTCTCAGAAGACCTTGATGGAAATCCTATCCTCTCTGCAGATCTCAAGGCTGCTTAATTTAATGGTTTCGAGGCTGTTCACCAGCTTCAAGCCACTTCGCAAGTGAATGTGGGAGTTCATAATTTGAAGCAACATCAACCTTTGGTCCCCAATCTGCCAAACAAGTAAAACGTAGAGCATATCAGCAAATAATCAGTATATTGTATTCTCATTTGGTCAAGCTGGTCTATTTCTACCACATCAAATCATATTCCTGAGGCTTCTGCATACTATTGCTAGAACAAGAAGAAGCCCACGTAATAAGATATGCTTAATAATCCAAAACCACCACGAGGATTCTGAAATGACCATGTACGATACGTTTCCTTTGGATGATACGTCTTCTTTTGTATGATACGTTTCCATTATAGCCGCAAGGCTCGACTCTATAAATAGAAATTATAAACGTACAGCCGCACGGCTATACGTTCTAATTACATCCGAATATTTTAAAAGCACAGCCGAACGGCTATACTCCACGAAGCTTGCACTCGCAGAGGACGGAACTTTCTCTCGCAGTCACTGCTTCGTCCTCCAGGTTCGGCACCGGAAAAAGACGCAATCCGCCTAGGCGCCCGCCTAGCTACTACCTAGCCGCCTAGCCGCCTAGGCGCCCGCCTAGCCACCGCCTAGCCGCCTAGCGACCACCTAGCTACCGCCTAGCAGCCTAGCCTCCTAGCGCCAGCCTAGGCCGACTTTTCGAACACTGCGATTGACTCAAAGTCTGAAACCCGAAATTGAAAAAATTTATCTGCAAATTTGAGATTGGGAAGCCGAAGCAGTGAAGCACAAGTCTGGTCCATAGAAGAAGAGATCATGAGACTCTTAATTCATCTAATTCCATTCCTCTCCCTGTTTCGCGCCTTATATTCTTCTCTCTTCGCACTGACGACATGGCGCAGAAGAAAAAAATACAAAATTTGCTGACTTGGTGTCTGTCTTCTGTGGAAGGAAATGATGAAGTTGTCCTATCATGGAGTTTCTATGGTGTTGCCAATAACAAGGTTCTGTGAATGGCATGCGTTAGGCTACTTGAATTCAAATTGATTCTGAAGTTCAAACATTTCTGTGAATGGCATGAGTTTAGCTTCTCTTGCTTTGCTTAATCTTTAATATGCAAATGGCATTTATGCTTGTACCTCACTGCCTGTGTTTTAGGTGGAGAATGTTAGTACAATTTTTGTTTGCCGCATTCCTCGTAATAGTGATTCACTATTTCAGACTAGTCGAAATCCGTCTTTCTGCATTTTTGTAGTAGTAGTAGTAGTAGTAGTAGTAGTAGAGAGAGAGAGAGAGAGCAATCTTGACCTTTTGTTTTCAAGAATTTGCTTGCCAATTCATACATGTACTGTTAAACTGGCATTTTCTGCTTTTAGGTTACGCTTGTTAGCTATTTATGACATTCTAGGCACATTGAGCACTACTATTTATTCCAAAAGAGTACTTTTGAATCATGTTATCTATGTATAATGTATGTTGGACTTGGAGGCGCTAATTGTACAGTATGAATGGCCAATATAGACACGAGCCTCCATTCGAGCTCTATTTTCAGATAGAGAATGCTAGTACGGCCGTTGAACAACGAACATGATCTACAGAGAATTAACGAAATTCAGGTCAGTGACCCACTGTTGTATTTGATCTCTCTCTTGTAGGTCATGAATTCAAATCTGTTACTCTCTTTATTGATATTGGTTTGTGTTGAACTTGAAGGCTAAGTTTTTCTAATGCAGTTGGACAAATTACGGTCTGAATTCAGATCTGGGCTAGACGCATTGACAAGGTTTGTTTTTCAAAGAACAAGGCCGAAGCAAGTTGAGGCAACTATGATGACGGGTCCCGCACCATATCCTCTTCATGGCAGGTTTATGTACTCCTTGAGCTCTCTTTATTGGGTGGTATTTTGCAACGGGCTCTGAATTATTAGTTTTTATTCATGATTTTCCTTGTGTATAAAAGTTTAGCAGAATCTTAGTTTCTAATCGGAAAAAAGTGGAAGTAGTGAATGTGTAATAAACGATTGACCAACCAACTGGAATTAGATGTGTGCTATATAAATTTTGGTCTTGGTTAGCTTCTTTGTGCTGTTTTGAGGTTACATAAATAATATATGTTGCCCTGTGTCTTGTCTGAAGAGAGTAGATGTTGAAGTGGATGTTCTGTTTTCATTTTAAACTACAACAATGGAGAATACAATAATAAAATAACCCTTTTGGATCTCAGACTTCATACGGAATAGAGGGTGAATAAGAAACTCACTCTGGAACAACTCTGAACACAAATTTCTTAGGCATCATTTGATTGTGTTAATCTTACTCTGCAGAGTGTCGAAGAAGATGGTTGCCTGAACAGCATATGATTATGCTCTTGAGGTAAGTCCGCTTTTCACAGTCCAAAAAATCCTGAAGAAAAAGATAAGAACCTTGTTCTTGCCTCATATATAATTGAATTCTTTGTGATAACAAATAGTTTGTTGCAGTATATATGGATGTGTATATCTGATTATCTACAAGCTCATAGGCATTATGTAAGAACTCAGTTATCGGAAATAGAACCCTATGGAAATCATTGAAAATGTTTAGGGATGAAGAAGAATCCTTATTTTGCAAATGTTTGCTTTTCTTTTCAATATATGTATCAATGATGTGGTACTTGACTATTACACATTCTTTGCAGACTGCCAAATCGAAAGTAGATAGTTATGATGCTGAAATATCATCAATGAAGCTTGAAATCAAGGACTTAAGTCACAAATTAGAAGCTGCAAATGCACAGGCCCACTCATTTGAGAGAGAAAAAAAAAGACATGATCAAGTCCAAGAAAGGTGTAAAATCGCTGAAAAACAAGTCACAAGAGCGACTGATATTTGCCGATATAAAGCACGAGCTCGATCGGATGTCGCTCAAAAGGAAACTAGTGAGATGCAGAAGTTATTGGAAAATGGAAAGATTGGCCCAAATTGAGAGGGCTGAGAGGCGTATTGGAAGTTTGCCAAGGGAAAAAAGAAACTTAGATGATGAGTTAGAGAGAATTCGTGTATCAGAGATGGGGGCTCATTCGAAAGTTGCTCTTCTGAAGGCAAGAGTTGAAGAAAGAGAGAAGGAAACAGAATCACTATTAAAATCAAATAATGAGCAGAGCAGAGAACTAGTCTAGTACTGTCGTCCTTCAAGGCCTTCTGGACAGTGAGCGTGCAGCACATGCAGATGCAAACAATAGGGCAGACTCCCTGACTCTTCAGCTACAAGCTGCACAGGCAAAACTTGATTCACTCCACTCCAGCGAGTTGACTTCTGTTGGGCTGAATGAAACAGCAATGCATATCAAGCTAAAGACTGCTTCCCACGGGAAACGCTCAAGGGGTCTAGAAGTACTACGAGCCCTCTAAAGCACACCCAATCAGAAGATGGTGGTTCAGTATAGCCGGGCGGCTATACTATTTAAAAAAATAAAAAATAAAAAACCAAGTATAGCCGATCGGGTATACTATTTTTTAATTTAAAAAGACCCCATCGATGAGTTGCTCACGTGTCAAAATACGTATAGCCGCGCAGATATACTATTTATTTAAAATAAAAATGTGTCAAAATAAGTATCGATGCGCGGTTATACTATTTTTTTTTTAAAAAGAAACCTCTGTTATAGCCGCCTGGCTAGACTCTTTAAATACATTGTATTTAAAGGTATAGCCACAAGGCTATACGAGTTAATAAAAAAAATTAAAAGAAAAGGACCCTCCTAGTTGAATTATTTTATACTTTATAGATATTAAATTGTAAGTTTCAACATATCCGAAGTAGATATTGAAGAGCCTTTAAGACGTATGTACAGAACATGGATGTATTATTGAAAAATACATACGTATGTGTATAATAGAGTATTAAACATAAAGTGCTAAATTCTTTTTACGAGTAATAACCAGAGTAAAAAATAAAAAAGGGACAATAGAGACTCTAGTAATAACTCTGCAAACCTCTCTCACCAATGTCTTGCACCAAGGGGTAAAATTGTGAGAGAGATTGCATAAGGAACTGTTGGAAAAAAGAGTGCTAAATTGCTATAAAATAAACAATATAAATACTGCAAATAGAACAGATTTTTACAAAGGATAATTGAATTAGAAGAACCTTAATTGAGTCGAGGCAAGTGTTGGACACTCTGACCTTAAGACTAATTACTCCCCACACTGGTGCTTATGGTTCACTAGCGTTTGCCTTCCAGGATACAACAACTCTCCTTCTTATGAAAGAAGCACTGCAATTCACAAGGAACTTAGAACCAAATTATGCAGGAACCTCTCTTTATGAAAACTCTAATGCTCTCTATATATGAAAGTCTATATGTAGAGAATTAAATTGAATGAATAAAACTGCAAGAGGATTGCTCTATTTATATATGATGAAATACCCTTTCCAAAAAGGTATCCTAATCTGAAAAGGCAAACAATGCATCCCTTGGTCTAAAGAGTTGTCATCCTAAACAATGCATCCCTTGGTTTGAAGAGTTGTCACCTCCCATGTGAAGATGTCTTTAATCCAAGGGTCATGTCTTTTAACCCAATGAATTTTATTAATTTCCATTCAAATAGGAAAATTAATATTAATTAATATTAAATTTCCAACAGGGACTAGTGGTGACACTGCTCTCCATATTCTATCTTTGCAATGAGTTCTTGGTGTTGGTTTGTGAAGAACCAACCCAACAAAAGTCAGCTCGAATCTGTCCAAAAAAACAAAGGACACTACTTGCCTCTTTACCGATAAGGAGATGCTACTTCTTCATGCGAATTGGGTTGACCAAAAATCAGATCGGACTGATTTAGTCTGGTTCTAGTTTCGGTTCTTGTAGTGAAAAAACCATACCTGCCCGAATGTGTATTTTTTAATTTTTTAATAAAATAGTTAAGCAAATGCTTAATTTCTAAGTTACCTTTTGTAGGTGTCGAGAAAAGTAAACTACTACAGCTTGATGAAGGATTTCTTTTGACCATTATGTGTAAACTGTATCAAACCTATGCTGGATGTGCACCGATTAACTGATATGTTCAAAGAATCCTACGGAACAATAACCAGCTGAAAATTTTGATGCTGCTGCTGCAATTTCTTTTCTTGAGGTAGGAAAGCATACCTGCATAGCCATGCAGGAGTTTCTAATAGTGGTGAGACCCTAATATTTGTAGAATCAGTTTATGCACTGGCACTGATTTCGGTCCTTTTCAGATAATGGAGCTTGATGTGTCCAAGACGAGTGCAGATATGCAAGGTTCTACTACCAGAGCTGATGGTGAGAGTTAAAGTTATTTCTCTCTCTCTCTCTCTCTCATGTACCATATTCTATTTGTTGAAAATACATGCATTTTTGGATTTGGTGCAGAACTCCTGTGGTGGAGATAATTCTGGACGAGCTAACTTACAATGGAGATGTTGTTTCCCCAATATAGACAGGCTGTTCACCAGCTTCAAGCAACTCCGCAAGTGAATCTGGGGGTTCATAATTTGAAGCAAGGTCAAGAAAACAAAAAACAACAACATCAACCTTCGGTCCCCAATCTGCCAAACAAGTAAAACGTAGAGCATATCAGCAAATAATCAGCATACCGTATTCTCATTTGGTCAAGCTGGTCTATTTCTACCACATCAAATCATATTCCTGAGGCTTCTGCAATTTTATCAGCATACTATTGCTAGAACAAGAAGAAGCCCACGTAATAAGATATGCTTAATAATCCAAAACCACCATGAGGATTCTGAAATGACCATGTACGATACGTTTCCTTTGGATGATACGTCTTCTTTTGTATGATACGTTTCCATTATAGCCGCAAGGCTCGACTCTATAAATAGAAATTATAAACGTACAGCCGCACGGCTATACTTTCTAATTACATTCGAATATTTTAAAAGTACAGCCGAACGGCTATACTCTTTAAATATTTTCATACGAACACGAAGCTTGCACTCGCAGAGGACGGAACTTTCTCTCGCAGTCACTGCTTCGTCCTCCGGGTTCGGCACCGAAAAAAGACCCAATCCGCCAAGGCACCCGCCTAGCTACTACCTAGCCGCCTAGCGACCGCCTAGCCACCGCCTAGCCGCCTAGCGCCCGCCTAGCCGCCTAGCCACCGCCTAGCGCCCGCCTAGCCACCGCCTAGCAGCCTAGCCACCGCCTAGCAGCCTAGCCACCGCCTAGCAGCCTAGCGCCAGCCTAGCCGCCTAGCCGCCCGCCTAGGCCGACTTTTCGAACACTGCGATTGACTCAAAGTCTGAAACCCGAAATTGAAAAAATTTATCTGCAAATTTGAGATTGGGAAGCCGAAGCAGTGAAGCACAAGTCAGGTCCATAGAAGAAGAGATCATGAGACTCTTAATTCATCTAATTCCATTCCTCTCCCTGTTTCGCGCCTTATATTCTTCTCTCTTCACACTGACGACATGGCGCAGAAGAAAAAAATACATAATTTGCTGACTTGGTGTCTGTCTTCTGTGGAAGGAAATGATGAAGTGTCCTATCATGGAGTTTCTATGGTGTTGCCAATAACAAGGTTCTGTGAATGGCATGCGTTAGGCTACTTGAATTCAAATTGATTCTGAAGTTTAAACATTTCTGTGAATGGCATGCGTTTAGCTTCTCTTGCTTTGCTTATTCTTTAATATGCGAAGGACATTTATGCTTGTACCTCACTGCCTGTGTTTTAGGTAGAGAAAGTTCGTACAATTTTTGTTTGCCGCATTCCTCGTAATAGTGATTCACTATTTCAGAGTAGTCAAAATCCGTCTTTTGCCCTTCAGCTATCATTGTGTTGCTACTCATAACTGTATTAACTATATGAGTCATGACTTGCTGTTTAGTTAATTGGATATTCTTCCTTAACATATGCAGGTTTTTCTGTGTTGAAATGAGACTGAACATAGTGGAATAAATACAAATTTCATGTGAAAAATGCGGTCCAAGTGTTTGGAATTGCAGCAAGATTTCTTTTTGAAAGCTTAAATGTCAGGAAGCAAAGTGTTGCTAACGTATAAGCGAAAGCGGCAATCAAGAACAGATCCTGTACAGGGACATGAGTGCCGTAATTCACTTTTTGTTGCTCCCGATGATACTTCTTTACGCAAACCACCAGACTTGCAAGTTCATTTGATTGATAAGCGTTCATCAGAACATTACAAAAGGAATTCTGCGGTGAGATTTTAGAAAGTTGGAACCTGTTCAAATTTTTTAGTTTGTTTCATAGGGATATATGTTGTATGTCAATCATCTTTATGTAGATAATTTTATAATCCATCCTTCCCTATTTGTCCTCTAATAATTTTGTTCTTGAAAAAAATACTGAAAAGAAAAAGGTTTTTAAGGGATTACCAGATACCACCAGAATGTGCCCTATTCAACCCACCCTTGAAAGCGTATCCAGTTGAGATGAACATTTAGATTTGGTTCTTTAATTTAGGTTTCTATGAAGATCTTCTCTTAGCTGTCTTAGACCTATAATTTATTTTTAAGGTCATTGCTATATTCTGTCTCGCCTGCCTCTTTTTCTTTCAGGTATGCCATGTATGTTTTGTGTGCTGTGTCGGGGGTAACCTGAAGCACTGTGGAAAATGCCTTCAGTCCTACAATCTCCAATGCCTAGATAAGCCCCATAAGGAAAAGAAACACATTGAAGTATCTGGCACAAGACAAATACCAATTAAAACCGTTCTGACAAGTCTTGATGAGGTTCCTTCCCAAAGGGATGCATATGGGAATAAGCCTAGTGGCAAGAAAGTTGGCTCATCTTCAAATGCTAATGCTGGAGCATTGGTTGATGATAATAATGTTGGAGGGAGGTTAGTTTCTCAATTGGTGATGAATTCCGCTATAATTACTGCTGATTTTGTAAGACAAAAATCATCATCAGCAGCAGCAGCATTTGAAAGAAAAAGCAGCTCTGAATGTGATGGTAGCTCGCCAAGATTGAATACATCAAACTTAGAAGACACTGATTCATTTTGTAGAAATAAGTTAGATAAATTAGGTGGGGATTCAGCTTGCGTGAAACTAGTTGACCACCTCATTGATTACTTTCTGCCGAAGGAATAAAAGAAAAAAGGATATGGATGAGTCTAATATACAAAGGAAATCACTGCCCGTGGAAAATAGCTGCTCATTGATAACCAAATTGAATAATTCTGTTTGTACTAATACCAGTTCTTATGAAGAAACTTCCCCTGAAAACTGCTCAGTAGATCATGAAGCAGATTTGAAGCACTCCAGAGAGGTATGTAATTTGAAGCCTATCTTTTGTCAATTTGGAAATAATGTATCTGCCTATGAGCACAAACACAATCATGTGAAATGAGAAATAGAAAATAAGATGCGACATGGAAAATACATTCTCATTTACATGTATTCTATAATAATACATATATGTATAAAAACAAGGTCAGAATAAAAGGTGCATCATTGTTAGTGCTTAGTTGCCCTCGAGTGGCTGACTGACTCCACTATTATGTGCATTCTTAACCTGATACTTCATTTCTGTATATGTAATTTGTAATCACCGATCTAATTTCTTTGTTACGGATCATTGATTTTACATATGCTCGTGCTGGATCTGCTGCCGCTGGAACTAAAATGTAGGTTCACATTAACTTCAGAACTTATTGGTTTCTTATATTTGAATTGCTTACTTCATTCATCGGGACAGTTTGATGCATAAAGAAGAACAACTTCAAGATGACGAAAAGACAGGCAGTGACGCCTTACAACTGGCTGGAGAAGTACTTGGCCAGAGTGCTCAAAGTGCAATGGATGTTGAAGTTCTTCGCATGGATCATTTAAGAAAAAGTTGTGATACTAGAGACTCCTCTTCTGAAGCTGCAACTCTATGTAAACCAGGAAAAACCCATACATTGATAAGAGATGAAGCTCAAGTTTTATCAAGTGCTGATCCTAAAGCAACAGAAACCCCTCATTTAGGCAGATCACTTCCTTAATTGGACTTGTCTGTTATCCCCACTGGTAGGACTTCATTAATTTCTAGGAATGCCTTTGAACCAGTAACATTATCAATTCACATTGTGTTTAACTTACAATACTTTATCTAAAAGAATTCTTAGTAGCAGATTCATGTGGCACTGTGGAATGCAATGTTGACTTAAACTTGAGTTCTCAGAAGCAACCTGACCTGGCTGCGCCAAAAACTATGTGGGACTCCTTGGATTATACTAGCAGAAATAATGCCACTGTATTGCATGAACTGTCTCCTCCAGAAATGTCCGCTGTGTGAATTGAAAGAGTAGAAACTCATGCTTCATGGTTACACAAAGATGCATTTGAATGTTTAGAAGTTGGTGACAGCTGCAAAGATGATGATAAAGTTAGTCCTCTATTTTCCAAGGAAATTACACCAAAAAACCAGTGTATGCAGGTGAGGTTTGTAATTCTTGTTGTTTGAAGTTTTGGGGATGATTTGGCTGTCAACTAATCTTATTTTACTTTTCATGTTTGGAATTGATTCCAGCTATTTTCAGAAGAAAAAACCAGTGACAACACAGCCTGTGGCGGCAGCTTCTATAGCTTCAGGACAAAGAAGAAATTCTTCAGTTCGGAGGCAAAAATAATCAACCAGAACAAGAATCTCTTCTGTTACTCGGTCTATCCTTATCAGTAAACCCTTTAACTGCAGGATGTGCAACCAATACCTGCTTCAGTGCATTTCCCTTCTTGAACTCTGTCATTGAAACCAGAGAATTTATCCGAGATGCAGCACTCCAATCTTCCTCGAGCCATTTATCGTCAGTATTGAGACACAAGCTTATGCATGATAGTATTGCAAGCCGAGCAAGAGCTTTCAATGAAAGGAGTAAACATGTTCTACAGAGAATTTTCGAAATTCAGGTCAGTGACTTACTGTTGTCTTTGATCTCTCTCTTGTTGGTCATGAACTCAAATCTGTTCCCCTATAGCATCAAAACCTACTTGCAGTGATTTCAAAACTTTGATACCATGTAAACCCCCTATGAAACATATTGTGGTCAAATATATGATTCTAGCTGTTAGGTTGTTTTAATTTTGGGTTCGATTTTCTCTTTTCCTGTTGAGAATCAGAATGAGTTTTTATATATAAGTCTTTTACCCCTTGAAGTTTATACTCTGAGTTTCTTACTGTTGTTGAACATTGTTTTGCAGGGAATGTTACCATAATGTCAATAATTATGCTATGTACTACTGGTGAAGTCTCTTGGCAACTGAGATTTTGTTCAGATTTAGATTATGTGTGTGTTTCATTTATGTGACTTAACTTTCGAGGTAACAATTGTACCTAAAACGCTTCAAGTGACTTTCTTTGTATTGTTAATTCAGCCCAAAGTTCGTAGAATCTATGTGTTGCCTCCCGGAAAAAATAAATAAATTATTCCAGCCGAACGGCTATACATTTAAAGTAGAGTATAGCCGCGCGGCTATACTATTAAAAAACTCAAAAATATTTGCAGCTTGTTTTTAAAAAATTGGGAAAGCACGGTATAGCCGATCGGCTATACTATTTCTTTTTAAAAAGTTAAAAACATTTAAAAACCAAGTATAGCTGCTCGGCGATACTATTTCTTCTTAAAAAAATTCTAATAAACCAAGGATAGCCGGCCGGCTATACTATTTCTTTTTGAAAAAATTGGAAAAACCGAGTATAGCCGCGGCTTGGAGGTGCTAATTGTACAGTATGAATGGCCAATACAGATACGAGCCTCCATTCGAGCTCTATTTTCAGATAGAGAATGCTTGTACGGCCGTTGAACAACGAACATGATCTACAGAGAATTAACGAAATTCAGGTCAGTGACTGTTGTCTTTGATCTCTCTCTTGTAGGTCATGTACTCAAATCTGTTACTCTCTTTATTGATATTTGTTTGTGTTGAACTTGAAGGCTAAGTTTTTCTAATGCAGTTGACCAACCAACTGGAATTAGATGTGTGCTGTATAAATTTTGGTCTTGGTTAGCTTCTTTGTGCTGTTTCATTGAGGTTACATAAATAATATATGTTGCCCTGTGTCTTATCTGAAGAGAGTAGATGTTGAAGTGGATGTTCTGTTTTCATTTTAAACTAAAACAATGGAGAATACAATAATAAAATAACCCTTTTGGATCTCAGACTTCATACGGAATAGAGGGTGAATAAGAAACTGACTCTGGAACAACTCTGAACACAAATTTCTTAAGTCGAAAGTAGATAGTTATGATGCTGAAATATCATCGGTGAAGCTTGAAATCAAGGACTTAAGTCAAAAATTAGAAGCTGCAAATGCACAGGCCCACTCATTTGAGAGAGAAAATAAAAAATTAAATTTATTAAAAAAAAAAAAGAAAAAAGACGAGATCAAGTCCAAGAAGGTGTAAAATCGCTGAAAACTGATAAACCTTGTTAGGCAGTTACCATAGTCCTGACTAGTAACGGGTGGTTTAAAGCCAATGAATGCTAGCATGTAATTGTTTATGCTGTTATGATATTATTAGGTTGTAAATACATTTCCGTTATGTTGTAACTGAAAGGTTTACATTCATATACCTTGTGCACAAATAGATTGTAATATCTGTTTTTGGAATATAAGAAAACTAAGATTCTTTTATGGTATCAGAGCAACACAGAGTCTAACGGCTTCGTTGTTTTTTTTTTTTTTTCTCCTCTCTTCATGTCTTCTTCTGCTGCTTCGAGCTCTTCTGTCCTCATTGTGTCCTCCTCTAACATCTCCAATTTTTTGACTATCAAACTTGATCGCACCAATTTCCCTCTCTGGCTTGCAAAGATCGTTCCTTTACTTCGCAGTCACAATCTTCTCTCTTTTGTTGATGGTTCTAGCATCTGTCCTGCTGCCTTTCTGACTGATGCTGAAGGCAAACTCACTAAATATGTTAATCCTGCGTATGAAGATTGGATCTAGCAAGACCAACAAGTTCTTTCTTGGTTGAATTCTTCTCTTTCTTCCACTGTTTTGTCTACTGTTGCTCTGTCAAGTTCTGCTCGTACAACTTGGGTTTCGTTGGAAAACCGCTACGCTTCTCAGTCGCACAATCGTATTTTGCAGCTTCGCAGTGATCTTATGCGGACTACTCGTGGTGACCTTTCCATTGCAGACTATCTTGACATGGCTCTTGGCGAAATTCCATGGGCCGAGCTGGTCTAGACCTACCCTAAAAAAAGGTTTCCAATAGCAACCCAAATCCATCTCAACGATGTCCCTCTATTGGTCTATACATCAAACAAAACTTTTTAATTTGAGACTTTTTACCTTCATATTCTCACACGCCCCCGTATGTCTGGCAAATTTTCAAGCCTAACACGTGCACAACACATTTTGGGTGATGTGGAGAACGTTTGAGGTTTCACTCCAAAATCAATTGTCAATGAGGGGAGTAGCCCAAGTCTTTATAAGCCCTTGCAAAATTTTTTAACTTTCTAATGTGAAAATTTTTACCGCCTTTGGTACTTACCCTATTTCCTTTCACAAATCTGTCGGGCTCTGCCGCTCTTCTACATGCAACATGCATGTATATTTGAGGTTAGATATATGCATCTCCCGCTATTTTACATATATACTTCTTTTGTTTTCCAGCATCTGTTTAAATCTGTAATCCCACCGCTATTTTACGTATTTACTGCTTTTGTTTTTCTGCATCTGTTAAAGCTGTAACATGTGCATGTGTTGTGCGTCATCATGTGAATGAGAATTTTAAGCCCAAAAAATTGTACGGGACTGTTGTACCACTTCATTATCATCATAGTCGTCGTCGCAAGGGAAAATTTTAGTTTCTCAAACACAAATCCTTTTTTACATTGGATGGATCGTAGGACTTTTGGAACATCTCAAAACTACATGATCTATCTGTATGCATGTGTTACTTGATTTGATGGATGCTTGATTCTTATGGTGAGGGAGCGACATTTATAGAACACCTATTATACCAAATGTTTGTGTCTTCTCCCTACACGCTGCATCTACCCGATACATACTGATTTAGAGAGTTCATTTATTCATGTTTTTAATGGCTTCAGATAATTATGTATAAATATAAATAGAAAATGGGTGTTAAGCTCTGCACAAGAACATGCAATCAACAAACTCATTACTAAATTTATTATTAAAACAGTTGCATTAACAATAATAATGAAAGTTCTATTACAGTGTTTTGCCAGGTGTAGGTCAACTAGATCTTGTCATATTTGAAGCTGTAGAACTTGGACCAAGCCAGGGATTTTTGCCAGCTCTCTGTGCCTCTGGGTTTGAGCAAAAGAAAGAAATGAACAAACAAATACATACGTACCTTAACTGGTTCACATGAAATGAAAGAGGATCTCTAGGCTCTCTTCTATAACTTCTATGTTCAATCAATCAGGCATGTGGCTTCCACCCTACTTTCTTACTCTTCTTCTACCCCCCATGTGAACTTTTCAGAACGCACCCACTGGGTGGAGTGGGCTTTCTACTTTTAACTTTTGCTTTTGGAAGAAGCAGATTCAGACTTTCAGAACTACCAAACATGCATTGTCTCCTCCACCACTCTGCAGTTAATTATACATGGTCCCCCATCACACTTGTTGGATATATCATTACATTCACCCTCTCCTCTCTTATTATTCCGTAAATGGTTTTTCTTAATTAAAAAGCGATATTAAGAGAGCGAAAAATCAATTGTGAACAGTTCAATAATAAAGGAGGGAGAAATCGAACTTAACATTTCAAGCGCGCAAGTAAGTGCATTGTCAAAATAATAAGAGAAAGGAGAAATCAAATGTGAGCAGGTGTGAGCAGGTGAAGATTTTCTGACTTTGAGACACAGAAGCTAATGTGCTTGCTTGCTATTAATGGGCTGGCAAGAAATCAGCACGCTCCCCATACTCCTGCATTGTGTGCATTGTATATTTGTTATGAATGTGAACCCCCAACCTTTTATACTTAGAATAATCAAAGATAAGCTGTTACATTGCAGGAGCTTGTACTCATTTAGATTCATAACTGCTTAGAATGCGTATGCTAGTGGTAGCCATCCTCCATGTTGCTCCTTGTTTATGCATTGTGAATCCCATTCAAACACACAGTTATAATTGTTTTTTAATTATACAAGCAATATTGGGAGATGAGTGAAACGAATCTAATAAGAATAAATACTCTTAATTATTTTTTACAAGTCGCTTACACAATTATAATTATTTTAATTCTTCACCAATATATATAAATCTCGATAAGATAATTGATGCATGTAAGTATCAAGATAGAATTCACCTACATTTGCAATAACTTAATTCACTTGCATATTCAGTCAAAAGTGGCCTATGGGGGTAAGTTAGACTCAAAGTTTAACCAGATACCAATTACCATCAATCATCAGTCATCACCAACTCTCGTACTCAAGTAGGTTTCTCCCTCCAAATCTCATTTTTTAAGCCAAGCCAAGATAAATTAAAAGTTCCCCAAATATAGGCCAGAGTTGTAGACAATTACAAGTTACATAACAAGGAAAAGACTTGAACCAGGTCCACAGAAAAATCTATGGAATTAGGCAAAAGTTACCCATCTACTAAACAGGACCTCTCATCTATAATTAGGCTTTAAATCCCAATTACCCTATCTACTAATTAGAACCTCTCATCCCCCCATTCTCTCTTAAACCCCCATTAAGGCAATAACAAAACAAACACACCACCTCTCTCAACTACCTTAACCAACCGCCTAACCCCCCCACCCCTACCCCATCAATTCAATTTTACTTATCTATCCACATCCCATCCATCTCTCTCTCTCTCTCTCTCTCTTTCTGGAAAGCTCCCCAAAGCTTTGTAGAGCTTTCAAATTTCAATCACGAAGGCCTTCGCTTTAAGCAAGCAAAACCCTGAAACCAAAATAAATCCCCCAAAAAATAAAATAAAAAAACAGAGAGAACCCAGTTCATATCCCTCCCTCTTTCTTCAACCCAAGTCATAAAATTTCAATTTTCTCTCACCTCTTCATCTGGGTCTTCCTACAATCCAACTTCTTCTGATCCCAACCCTCAAATGTGGCGGCCGTGGGGCAAATCAACGGTTCAGATTCACAACACGTCATCTCCATCCTCACCCTTCTCCTTCTCCTCCTTCAAAGACATCCAGAATCTCTGCGCCGACGAAAACGAACACTCTCAACAACCCACAAACGCCGCCGCCAGAAGAACCTCTGCTATTTTTCACCGCGTCCGAGTCGCCAACTCACTCCTCCGCGCCTGGTCAACTCGCCCACCCACCCAACCCCAAGATGAAAATTCCGCAAAACAATCTGAGCCGTCCATCAGCTCCATCCCGGGTGCGGAGAAGCGCATTGTTGTTTACTTCACGAGCCTGCGCGTTGTGAGGCCGACTTTCGAGGACTGCAGGACCGTCCGATCAATTCTCCGAGGGTTTCGTGTCTCGTTGGACGAACGAGATCTGGCGATGGACCACGGGTTCTTAACCGAGCTGCAGCAGATTCTGGGTCAACACACTAAGTTGACTTTGCCGCGGGTTTTCATTGGTGGGAGGTACATAGGTGGGGCCGACGAGGTGAGAACGCTGCACGAAACCGGCGAGCTCAAGAAGTTCGTGGAAGGCTTGCCCGCACAGGAACCGGGCGTCTGTGACACGTGCGGAGGGTACAGATTTATTCTGTGTGTCGAGTGTAGTGGCAGCCACAAGTTGTACACTGAGAAGAATGGCTTCAAGAGTTGTACCTCCTGCAACGAGAACGGCCTCATCAGGTGCCCTTCTTGTTCATGCGCACCACTCTAATTTTCCCTCTAATTTAGAAATAACCCAAAAAAAAAAAAAAAAAATCCCCATTTTCCTTTTTGATTTTTGAAATTTTTGAGTGGCAGGAGTTTTGTAGTTTTTTGTTATTAAAAAAATGTTGGTGGGTGTGTAAGAATGTGTAGGCCCAGCACATATGGGATGTGCTGTGTTAATGTCACCCAATGGATTATATGGCTTATAAAGATTAATGTCAGCTAACTTTGTTTATGATTTTTTGCAAACTTTGTTTATGATTTTTCAACTTAGTTTAAGTACATTTTACTTTCCATCTTTTGAGTTTTATCTTTCTTTTTTTATTTTTTTCTTTTTTTCCAGTCAAGTTTAAGGTGCATGATTACTTAGACCAAAAAGAAAAAGGTAACTTTTGGTGCCAACAATTTTTTATTTGTGAAAATGAAGTTTTTTCTAGTTAGGGAATTTGAACTCGAGTGCAAAGTGGAGAGTACATTCCCTCTAACCAATTTGACTAAAAACAGTGAATAGAATAGACAACACAAACAGGTGGTGGGGGGGTTGGTTGTATAAGCTCAAATGTTGCGATTTTTCTATGGTACGAATTTGCAGTGAATGCAAATTGGTGACAAATGATCAATCAAATCGTATAGGACATGATGGCTCTTTAAACAGCGAGTTGGAATCAATTGGTGTGGTATTTTTAAAGTGTTCGTATTGAGTACGAATTTGTACGGCAATCGTAACAAAACTCCAAATGTTGATGGAAAGGCAAAAAACTCAAACGGAGGTTGAAACATTACCTTGAGTCAATCAATAGGTAGCTAATCTTGTAGTTTTAAATGGAAGAGTCGATGCTATAAGAATGTACTTCAACAACTAGGAAATGGACCAACGATGTATATCAAGCTAACATTCTATTTTTCGTGTGCAATCTCATATAAGTTGAGAATGAAGAGATTGAAGGTTTTAAATATCTGAGAGGTCTTGTATTCCAAACTCTGAAGTGCTTGTCAACAAATAAAAATTAGATTGAGATTAAGATTAAGGGTCATGCTAGGGAGACCAACTTTAGATACCAACTTGTGTACCAACTCTCTAATAGAGGTGGAGCCCACCAATACAATGGGTCCCACACTCTATTAGAGAGTTGGTACACAAGTTGGTATTTAAAGTTGGTCTCCCTAGCATTTTCCTAAGATTAAAGCGTGGAGAAAAATAGAAATCCAAGTTTGCTCCCTTGGGAATACAAGTAATAAATAAACTTGTAACATTTACTTTATGATAAGAGAATATGAACGCCGGACTTCTAAGATTCTTCTAATTTATCATTAAGGAGGAGAAATTCGAACTTGATACTTCTTCTAACACCGTGAAGATAAATATTACTAGACAAAGAGTTAGTTGATTAACCTTACACTAAAATTGAGAAGAGAGAGATTACACTAGACTTAAATTTCGTAACGGAAAAGCTTAAAACTTACAAGCCTGTTTTTTGGTAACCAACCATACTAGGCTTTAAATCTTTGTGTTTAATATCAAAAGTTTGATCTATAAATAAAGTGAAGTGATTACATGATGCATCCATGTCTCCCTCCTATTTCGAGAGATTTTTCCAATCAAATATTTTTAATTTTATTACAAATTTTGGACCATTTTACCATATGCATAATAAACCTATTAGAATAATAAGCCAACCAACCAAATATTGTGTAAGAAAAAGAAGAACAAAAATAAAATTGTGGAGAAAAGATGCGGATAGCTCTAAATTTTGGCTCATGAAGAAGGTCCCAATATGAGTTTCAATTATAAAGCTTATAGAAAACCCATTTGGAAATCCATTATAAGCCGAAACATAAGGCCCAAAGATGCGAAGCCCATGGCCCATTTAATCCCTTCCCATACTACTTTCTCTTGAAAATTAATAGGCGTTTATTCATCATCCACGACTATTTCATTTCAACTAATGACACTCAATCTTCATTTTGAACTCGCGATGATACCAAAGCTCAAGCTCGGGTTATTTTTCCAATGAATCCTACTCGAAGAAGCTAGAAACAAATTCTACGAAATCAAACTATACATATGAATTTACAAAATACATCCCTTGAAATGACCACAAGGTTGAAGGTACCATGAGCTAGGGCAGGCTGACCAAAGCACATGTGACATGGTTGCCATTTCACAAAACAAAGGTGAACTTTGCGAAACTGGCAAGAGAATTTGGGTCCACCTCACATGCATGTAATATGGTGGTACCTACGCCTCTTCAATCACAGGGGATTAGGGCTTTACTTTTGACAAGGATGGGCTGCCATTATTTTCAAAACGAAGCTGTACACCGGACCGGATTATGTGCAAAATTTCCATGTTAAAAAAACATACATTTGTTTGACCCCAAAAAATAAATAAATAAATAAATAACATACATTTGTTCTTTGTTTTTTTAATGCTTTTAATTATTCTAGTATTATTATTTTGTAATGCAGTTCTTTAAGTAATTAAAACCTGTTTCTTAGTATTGAACCAGATTTGAGCGAGAAATATTTCATTATAAACTTGTTTTTCTCAAATGTAAATCTAAACTTGGGTGTAAGGGGACCAAAATAATGAGTCTGCATCCTTGCACCGAAGTTCAAGTTATCATTTCCGTACTTTGTATCAAAACTTCAAGTGATCTGCTTTGTTAGGTCCATATCAAAACTTCAAGTTGCCTTGATATTATGATCACAAACCCAACTAGCTTTTCAAAAGCACTTCTGAGAGACTCAAAAGTCATAAATTGCTGATCCAATGTCACTTGCAATATCGGTTGTGCAACACTTTCTAATAAAAACAGGAGGTTGTGTTGTCTATTTTCTGAAGCAATCAGGAGACCAAAAAAGCCCCACTTCGGGTAATGGGTCTAACTCCACTCAATCAAACACAAACCCTAGAAAAATTCTACACCAAGTTAATGTGGTCCAGTCCCCAAGGCCTCTAATAACAACATATTAGCTTACAAAAGCCATAGTAAAAATCCACACATATAAAAATAAAAAAAAATAAAAAAAAATCTGGCACATCCATACACACTCCAAGTGGCTTGTCCTCTAGGCCAAGTTAGAATTTGCAATTTTCACAACAAAAATGCCTTTAAAACATGAAATTAATTTGCATGGAGCTTATAACTCAAGTAGTTAAGAGAATTTTTCGCTTCACCCGATCTCTTAAGTTCGATTCCTCCTTCTCCATCATAGCGCTTGTATCCAAAAAATAAAAACACAAAATAAATTTGCAAGTTTTATGAGCTTCTTTGGAACTGAGCCCACTAAGGTCATTGTAACTTGCAAAACATGTTGCTGGATGAAGAAGACTCTAACTCACTTCACCGCCTGAATACTTGAAAACTACTGCAGTGGGGGCACTCTGAGCCACTCATACTTTTGGGAAGATAATATTTTCATCATCTCTTTTCCCCTAACTCTTAAGAATTATAAAAATACTGACCAAACACACATTATCTGCTCGAGCTATATAGTTTTTGTTCATGTTTCATCTTCAATGAAAAAGAAAACTAAATTAAATGTAGGTCCACATGTGAAGCACATCCAAGTGGATACAGGGGCAAGATTATATGTTGATGATTGAGAGCCCACTTTCCGAAAACTTGACAAACTGGTGTGAAATCATTGTAGTGTACAGACAAAATAATACAACCAATTATGAGCTACTAATTGTTAAATGGTTTGCCTTGTGCAGGCCGGAACTAAACCAACACTCACTTCATCAAGTTATATACGTGTCATATGGGATGTGGACCAGTTCACAAGTTACAGAACAGATTCACCCCAACACCCTAAAATAAACAAGAAGCAGAAGAAGAAGAAGAAGAAGAAGAAGAAGAAGAAGAAGAGAAGTTTTCATCTTCTGTGACCAATTGCATGATGCCATACCATGGTCCTTTATGATTGAGTCTGAGTCTTGTGTACATAGTCAATGGAAGTGGCTCTAAATTTTATGTCAGAAAAGAAAGAAAAAAAGAAAAAGAAAGTGGCTGAAACTGAAACTATGCAGAATGAATAGGATTACAGAAAAGGAAATTACACATCATGGGGAAATAAATTTAGGCAAAAATGGAGATGAAAGTGTTCAAGGCATTCAAGTAAGTATGAAAATGGATGATTTCCATTGATTGCTTTGTTGTGTAATTTATACACACAATTCATGGCAATTTGTGTGATTAAATTTAAATCTATCTCAAATTTTTATACAAAGAGAGTTGGTCTAGTTTTGGGATGTACATATTAAATTGATCTTATATTCTAAAAGAGTAGAAGTAGGGTTTATCAGTTTTATCTTTGTGGGAGATGTGGCTGCTAAACATGGTATTTTTTTTTTCTTTCACAAAAATCATAATTTTGCTCAAATCAAGTCAAATTACGTACACTGAGAATGTAAGCTCACACCAAGTCAAATCATATACAATGAGAACATCTAACACATATAATTGTTTCATCACCATCTTAATTCTTTTTTAAAAAATAAGATAGAATTGGTCTTAGTTTTGGGGATACACATGTTAAATTGGTCTGATATTCTAAGAGGGTAGAATTTAGGGTTTATCATTTTCCTCTTTGCGATGGTAATTTTTTTCTTCTCAAAAATCATAATGTAGCTCAAATCAAGTCAAATTACGTACAATGAGAATGTAGCTCAAACCAAGTCAAATCATATACAATGAGACATATAATTGTATGATCACCAACTAAATTCTATTTTTTATTTTATAAATTCAATAAGTATATATCGTTTATAAGATTCAAATCTCTTTCACCAAAATAAAAACGGGTGGTATTAGACTAAATGATCATTGGATGATCATCAAACTCATTAATTTGAGCATTATCATAATTAAGAAAAAGGTATCTTTGATTATATCAAACTGGCGGTCATGATGTTGCTGAGAAAATGCAAATTGAGAAGCAGTGTAGCATATACCAGCAAGTGGCGACCCCAGGAAAATAGAAAGAAAGGGCAAAGTCACCAAAAAAAGCACGTGACCGGCACGTGGGGTCTGATGGGACGGCGCTATAAATATGTTCGGAGCCAGGTCGCTGGCTACCCGCTACAAGACAAGAAGCAAATCCAACGTTGCTGAATTGCCGCGGACCGAAACATTCAACTTCCCCGAAATTTCGGTTCCCGTTCGGTACGTTTTCGGTCCGACATTAAATAAAAAAAGGAACTTTCTAAAATTCTAAATAATTTTAAAAAGTCTCTGATACACGCGGTTTCTTCTTCGTCTGTCCAAATTACCTTGCAGTGCAGAGACTCCCACAACCTCTGTTTCTCTGTATATAAATGTGTAAATATATAAATATTCAAGTTTGGAAATTTTGATCTTGGTTCTCGTAGGAAATGAATCGAAGGTGGAGATTTGATGGGTTAGAGGAGCACCGGATGGGTGTGGTGGTGGTGATGGTGTTTCTTCTACTGTTTCATCATCTTCTCAGCCCATGTTGGTCTCTCAACGTTGAAGGTTCGTATATTTACTTCTTCTGCACGTCCGTACAGTTCTCAATCAGCTGCTTGATGGTTTTTGTTTTTGGGTGCAGGTTTGGCCTTGCTGAGGTTCAGGGACAGAGTGGTCAGAGACCCTTACGGGGCTTTGTCAAATTGGAACAAGGATGGTGGAGAAGACGACCCTTGTTCTTGGTTTGGGGTCGAGTGCTCGGATGGAAAAGTGGTCATTTTGTGAGTGGCATTTGCTGCTAAGTCTCATGTTTTCTTAAATCATTTATGTGTGCTTTTTGCTTCTGCATCTTGTTTTGGTTGAATTGAACCAGACAACTCTTAAATCATAAGTTCTTCTGTGCCAAACTAGAAAAATGGTTTTTCTAAATTTGTTAGTGTTTATTGGTGATTGGCTGATTAATAAATGTGGGTTCATTCTACACTGTGAAGAAGTACTTCTGCATTGAATTACCAAGTTGATTTGAAGTGGGGGTTTCATGTGAAGATCATCTAATAAGATTTTTTTCAACATGGTTTTAGCTTGAAGCTTGAAAATTGTTTGGAAAGCATGAATTTTTGCAAATTTTTCTATGTCAACTTTGAATTTCTATATATTTGAATATCATATATATGGTATTATTAGCCTTAAAGTTAATGTGGATGTGCTATGGATTTCATCCTATCAATGTAGAGACTCTTCCATTTCTTATATTAAATCACGGTTTCAATAGCCTAAAGTCAGATTTCATCAACTTGCAGGAATTTGAAAGATCTTTGTCTTGGAGGAGCATTGGCCCCTGAACTAGGGAAGCTGGCTTACATAAAATCTATGTAAGAACAAAACTGGTTGCTAGTCCAACAAAAGCACTCCAATGGTTTATTTTAATCTCTCATTTTTTTAAACCTTTTGCTTCAAGGCATTACTCTGAATCTGAATCCAGTGCTTCTTTAATGCAGTATTTTGCGCAATAATTCTTTTTCTGGAAACATTCCAAAAGAGATTGCAGAGTTAATGGAGCTGGAGGTTTTGGACTTGGGATATAATAACTTTAGTGGACCATTTCCATCTGACTTCAGCAACAATCCGTCTCTAACTACCCTGTATGTTGATCATTTCAAACTGGTTGCACTCGGAGGTCTTATCCTTTAATGGCTTTTACAGTTTTACTAAACTCATATTGCGATTCTTTTTGCAGTTTACTTGACAATAACAGATTTCTCGGTTGCATATCTCCTCAACTCCATGAGCTGAAGATGCTTTCTGAATGCCAGGAAGATCAGGATCAGCTAACAGATGCTACTTGCCTGACACTGTCTATGAGCAGATCTACCAGCTGGTAAGAAAGTGAAACTGATCTAATATTATATGCTTAGACCCAACTTAGTAATAATTAGTTCATTTCTAATTCTCACCTTATTTCCAATAATGCCCATGATTCTGTTCAGTAAGCTCAGACAAGTTCTTTATGTTCCGGCATTGTTCAACTTTTCTATGGAAAGCAACTTTAGGAACAATAAATTTTCTCATACCTTGTAAGCTTGTACCATATTATTTCCTTCATTCAGTTCATGATGACCTTTTTTTGTTTGTTAGGAACACTGCCCAACCTGAAGATACAGCTTACCGCAGGCTGCAGCAGGTGGCAGATGAGAAAGAGCCATCCAGAGTCAGAAGGGCTAAAGGAAATGAACACGGTTTGTTATCAACATCAGCTTCACCATCTTCCTCACCACCACTTAATCAGCCTTCTTCACCATCTCCATTACCATTTTCAGTCTCAATGCCACCCTCACTATTTTCATCACCATCGTCAAATTCCCCTTTACCATCACCATCGTCAAATTCCCCTTCAGCATCTCCCTCAAGCAGCTTTCTGACCCCTTCACCCTCGTCTTTGGTAGCACCAACTCCAGCCTCTCCAGTCCCAATAAATCCACCAACTACTGTTTCTCCAGCACCACTGTCCAATCAAGAACCAATGCCTTCCCCTGCTTCAAGTCCAAGTCAAGGGGTTAAGACTAGTTCTTCCAAGTCAAGGCATCGCGTAGTTATGATTTGTGCAGGCATTGTTGGCTGTTCTTTGTTCATTTTAATGTCAGTTATTGGCATTATTCTCGTCCGCAGCAGTAAAGTTGTTACCGTGAAACCCTGGGTCACAGGGTTAAGTGGGCAGTTGCAGAAAGCATTTGTATCAGGTCAGATTCGTGAGAATTCTCAGGCCCCTGCACAAATAAATATAAACTCTTATGCATGTTTATATTCAGAAAATTTATGGCATGTTTAGGCAATAAATATGAAATGTGGTTAGACCCTTGGTCCACTTTTTCACTACTCACCACTTAGAGCATTCCAAGACTATAGGTTGACCCTGATATTGATGTAGGCTTGGGACAAATTGAGTCTTAGGTTTCCTCTTCTTCTCATATCTAAATAGCTTAACGGTTATTTTCTTTGTCCTCTAGAGTCTAGCTTATTGGTTTCCCTCCTGGATAAAATCATGGGCAAAGTTTTCAATCCCATTCTGCATGGATTGCATATATACAAGAAAATAAGAAAGGAAAAGAAGTAGGAACTTCGATTCTTATTCCATACATGTTTCAAGTACTCAGCTTGATGAACCGTGTTTCAGGTGTACCAAAGCTCAACCGATCAGAACTTGAGGCAGCTTGTGAAGATTTCAGTAACATAATTGGATCCTTTTCAGATGGCAACGTGTATAAGGGAACTCTTTCAAGTGGGGTTGAAATAGCGGTGACATGTATCACTATGACATCTGCTGTAGACTGGTCTAAAAACTTGGAGGCTCAGTTCAGAAAGAAGGTACATAGGAAATAATTCCCATCTGATTTGATGCGTCCAAAAGTCCCTACTAGTTACCTGTATTGATGTATATTATATTTATAATAATAATATGCATTTTTGTTTTTGCAGATAGAAACATTGTCCAAAGTGAACCACAAGAACTTTGTAAACCTTATTGGGTATTGTGAAGAAGAGAAACCATTCACAAGAATGATGGTGTTTGAATATGCTCCAAATGGAACACTCTTTGAGCATCTACATAGTGAGTACTTTCTTCTTTATGTTGTGAAGAAAGTTAATTTATGAATTGATCAATCTAACTTCATATAGCATTTCTATAATCAAGTTGCATTACCAGAGACCAACTTATATGTGCTCAAAAGGAATGGCTAAGTGTGTGCGTGCTCGCACTGAGATCCAGGGTTCTTGCCAAAGCTCAAAATGAGTTGGATACTTCACTTTAAGCATATGCAATGTTGAAGGATCATATCTTACTTCTGTTGCATGCAGTCATACATTTCAAATAAATTCAAAGTACAGATAGTTCTCACATTATTTTCCAGGAGAAAAAAAAAAAGCTAATGGAACATATGATTTAAGATAATGGGGCATCAAATTTGCAGTAACTGATGCATTTTCAACAGTTTTGATAATGTCAAAATTCTGTGTCTCGCAGTAAAAGAAGCGGAGCACTTGGACTGGGGAATGAGACTACGGATAGCCATGGGAATGGCATACTGTCTAGAGTATATGCACCAACTGACTCCACCAATAGCTCAGAAGAACTTGCTATCATCCTCTGTATACCTGACTGAAGACTATGCAGCCAAAATATCAGATTTTACCTTCTTGAATGAAGTGACTGCAGCAAAGATGGGATCTGCTGACAAGAAGCTCCGTGAAAATATGTCTGCAGATCCAGAAAGCAATGTCTACAGCTTCGGGGTTATATTGTTCGAAATGATTACTGGTAGGACCCCATACTCTGTGGAAAATGGTTCTCTTGTAGACTGGGCAGCACACTATATGAAAGGGGATAAATCTTTACGAGAAATAGTTGATCCTACCTTAAAATCTTTCCAAGAAGAAGAGCTAGGAGAATTGTTTCAAGTGATAAAAGATTGTGTCCATCCTGAACCGAAACAAAGACCGAAAATGACGGAGATCACAGGCAGGTTAAAAGAAATCACAGCCATGGGCCCTGATGGAGCCATACCAAAATTGTCACCTCTTTGGTGGGCAGAACTTGAAATTATGTCAACAGAAGGAAGTTGATCATAGAAGTCTATTTAATTGTCTTGTCCGTTCATTATAATTTGTGTGCGTTATTCTTTTACCTGATTCTGTTATTGATTTATAGCAGCAGGATGCAAGTAGGATAGATATGATTGTGTTGTCTGTCTCTAATCGAAGAGGAATGATGTTGTAAATAACTTATGAAAGTGAAATTTTAAGCGTTTTTACATGGAAATATACTTCTGAGATCAATACAATTTTTACTTTCTGAGCTTTGAGCAGTAAAGGTTCCTGTTTGGTTGTCTCTTTGTTTAGTGTTTTATAGTTTCATCTTCAAGTTGAACCTTACAACCCCTGCAACACCTAACACCTAACTTTTTCCTCCATTTCCTAGAATTCAAGAACCTAAAAGTTACCTTAACCTTTCAAGGGCAACAATCAGTCGGCAGATTTTCTGCATGGTTTTGCCCGTGAAATTAAACAGAAACAAATCGAAAGAAAGAATGAAAGGTGCTGAAAGAAAAAAAACAAAGAAACCTCCTTTATTTGGTAGGTAGGAGAAGCACTCCCTCCATATGTAAAAGAAAATCTGAAATATACAATAATTGAGATATTTGGATGTCCTCAATGACTCTGTTAATGTACACTGGGACTGTAGAGATCTCTTTCCTCACCAATTGACATCATACAATTCTCAAGGTACTATGATTGGAAAAAAATAAAGTTACAACAGAAAATTCTAATCTTCAACCTATGCTCCTATCTAGTTATAAGAACATTTGCTTTCATTCTTTCTTGCATAACCACCTTTGACTAGTGTGGTCAAAAAGACTGCTTGCCGCTTGCAGTTCAACAATCATCATCATGTGTGCCATATGTACATAGCATTTCCTTGGTCATCTTTTCGTCTTGACCGTTGCCAGACGGGTTTCAGTCAGAGATTGTGATTTTTGGGAAACTTTTTCGAACAATGAAACCAAGGTAATTTTCTCTCTTCAACGCTAACCATGAAGTCTCCGACACACTGGAGTCATGAGCAGCATATATACAAGTTAAATATCATCTCAGTCCCGTGCCCGATTATACAAATCAAGAGTGTCTGTGTGGTTGGGGTCCATGCAGAGAGCTGCTTGACAATCTTGGAGAGCAGAGCTTACATCTCCAATTGACTCATGAAATGCAGCTCGAAGATGAAGTATTTGCAAGTCAGGCTTGAAAGCAATGGCCTTTGTAAGCTCTTCTACAGCTTCAGACTCCTTTTGTTCATCCATCAGAACTGGTTTCATGCGATTCCATACATTAGTACATTGTTTCGGTTTCACAAAAGTAAAAGAACTCTTCCTACTACCTTTACTAAGGGACAACTGCAATTCTCTTCTTCAGCATTATATATCCGTTTGGTTTTCTATAAAAAGCTTTCCCTTTTTTCTCCATCACTCTAACAGATTCTAAGTCATGTGAAACCAATGCAGTTGAATTCTAACCTAAAGGAGAATGAAAAATGCTTCTTGTTCTCGGTACTTAGAGAGCTAGATGAGTGAATGGATGTGTGTTTACACTAAAAATACTGGAGTTTCAACCATTTCTTTTAGAACAGACGGGCAGAAAATTGGGGGAAAAAGGAAATTAAAGTAAGGGATCAGAAAGATTACCTGCTGCCCGGTATCTGTATGGGTATGTCCTCAACGGATCCAATTGTGTTGCCATATTGAGATCAGTCTTTGCCATCTCGGGATCACAGTACTCTGACCGTTTTTCGTAAGCTGATGCATTGTTTTGTGCTTTCTCTATTAGCTTGGTCATCTCATCATATGCGGCTTTTCGTTGATTTTTAAGATGATAAACACGTGCCAACCCTTGATGAGCTCTTGTATGTTTGATGTCAAGAGCACTCATGTAGCAGTCCACAGCCTTATCCAGCTTACCACAATCCACATATATACTCCCCAAGTTATTTAGTGCCTGCAAAATATCAGAATACCCTATCAAACAAGAACATGAAGGTACAATGATGAAGAATGCAAGAATAACTCATGATTCTCACCTGTCCTTTACGAAGACCATCTGAAGGACATTTAAGAGCTTCCTCCAGCAGTTGAATAACATAAGATGATGATTCAGAGTCCAGGCTAGTATCTGCCAATGCATATGCTTTAAGGAAAAAAGCTTCAAATGACCTCTGAATGTGAATTGACTTTTCTGCCTTTGAGAGAGCTTCTTCACGATTTCCAGTGTCATATAAAATCCATCCTTCATAGACCAGCCTCTCATGCTCAGATCCAGAATTATTTCTTGCCAACCGCAAACTGCGCATTGCAGCCTTCTGACAATTTAACCTAAAATAGTCGTATTTATTAGGAAGCTTTCGTGTGAGAAAAGATGCCAGAAGCCACAGTTCTACATGGCCAGCACATTTCAATTATTATTGACAAAGCAGCATAAACATTTCATTAAACCAACTGCTGTTTGATATGAAGTGATTCAAATGTGGGGTAGGTGGTCTGATATCATGTCTTAAGGAAAATTGTAAACATTTCAATCAAATTAGGCTCCCAAAGAATCCAGATATCATGACTATGTGATGAAATGTTGTAAGTGCAAGATAATGGAAAGTTTACTACACAAAGATTGTAGCTGGATAACATAGAAAATTATAGCTAGATCAGAAAACATACCGTAAAAGAAGCAAAGATTGCCGAAACTGAATGAGACTCTTTCCAGGGTTATGTCCCAACATCTGATGTATGATTGCCAGAGATCCAATGTCATCAACAGACGACCACTGATCATATAGGTGCATCCAGCAATCAGCTTGACTCAATTGCTTAACCCGATGGCTGAGAAGCTCAACCAAGTAATCCCCACTAACCTTTCCATGAAACATCATGTAATTGGGTTCTAAAGTTAGTAACACACGGATATCTCGGAGAGCACTTTCATAATCTTCAAGTGCGATGAAGAACCAAGCCCGTAATTCAATGCAGTCAGGTGAGAGCTTAAACCTAACAGTTCTATCAATCTCCAAAATAGCTGCTCTAATTTGCTTCTCCTCCGCCTTTGCGACAGCTCTATATTTATATGGAAATAAAAGAGTGGGATCTAATTCAGTTGCAGTGCTCAAATCCAAAATCTTCTCCTTCCCAATGTTATAGAGGGCACGTTCCTGGTACATCCACCCAGCGGGTTTATACTCAGAGATAATAGAGCTCATCAATGTATATGCTGAATACTGCTGCCCCTGTTTGTATTTGGTCCTTGCAACACCAGCCACTGAATAAACATGTCCTGCCTTAGCTGCAGCCAGAAAACGAAACTGGGCATCCTTAAACTCTCTTCTCTCAAGCAAAACACAACCCAATTGATGCAACACAAGTGTTTTCTGCCACCTCTCGGTTGTACATTCTTCCAATCTCTCCAATAGCATCACAGTTGTCTTAGATACCATACTTTCCTCCATAGCCACATGGCTTAGAAAATAATACAACAAGAATCCATGCCCTGCCATGGCCAATCTCTCCCCGACCTTGGAGCTACAAAGAAATTTCATCACCTTCGGATTATACAGAGAACTGGGAAGCCCTCTCAGCAATACCTGCAAGCAGGCAGCTACAAGAAGATATGCCATCTCCTCCAAACCATACTCAATAAGAACCAATGCATCATCAATGTTATCAACCAGTGAAGCTAAATAAGCATCACAAGCAGACTTCATCTCCTCACAACAGAACCTATTTGCAAAAGAAAGTAACTCCACAACAATCTCAGGACTAAACAAGTCCAATCTCCTAGTCCTACTATACATTTCCACAGCTCTCATTCCCTTCACAGATATCCCATTTTCCGAAAAATCAATCTTACCCTTTTTTGATTCTTTGAAACATCCATACAACATAGCCTCAAAAGGACTAGAAAGCGATGCAATTTTACACCTTGCACAATTGATTTCTACATTGCCAATACAAAATGAAACATCACTTTCCTCCTCCTCCTCCTCCAAACTCACACACTCATTGCCCTCAAAAATAAGCATATTGACTGCTTTACTGGGGTCATGATCACATTGGCAATGACCAGAAACCAAATTTGGATCAAACCCACTTACCAAAGCAACCTTAGGACACTCAAGAACTTGCCCACTACAAGCCATAGCTGACATACCCACAAGCTCATCCTCTCTCCTCTCAAACCTCAACCAAGCCGAAAGCACAACCTTAGAGTTTACATCAACAGCATTTTGACGAGCAGCACGAAGACACCGGCGAAGCAGCTTGGGGTCACCAAGATTGCGCAAGAGAGAATACTGCTCAATAGATAACAAAGATTTATCAGATTGAGACGAGCAATTCTCTAAGCGGTGATAGAGGTCAGCTAAGATTTCAACAAATTCAGTGGGCTTGAGGTGAGGCTCTATGGAGGGTTCAAGCAGGTCAGTTGCAGGAAGTCCATAAGGCAGCAGAAGAGCTTCAGTCACAGAGAGTGAGTTGAAACTTTTGGGCTTTGAATTTGACCCAAAAGATTTAATCAGGTGACTGTTAAGCTTAGCTCTTGAAACACCAACATGGGTTTTACCATTGGAGGTGTCTGTAGGATTGAGAGCGTGGACTTGGGTACTTGTGAATCGGTCTAAAAGCTTTAGACCACGCATATCTAAATGACAATAAATCTTCTGCATATATGAACAAACAGAGAATAAGATTATAAAGTTTCAAGCTTTACCACCACCAAGAGAGAGAGAATAATGTTGAGCCTTTACCTCTGGCGTACAAAAACCACCCAGAGAAACACAGAGAGAGAGAGAGAGAGAGAGAGAGAGAGAGAGAGAGAGAGGCTGTGAAGCAGGCTACAGGCCAAGGTGGGGTTAGTTTCTCGAGAATAAAAATGGAAGAAAATGGTCTCTGCTTTTGGGTTTTCTTTTTTCTTTCATGGGTGGATATATTCTTTATGCAAAGCAGCAAAGCCTTCTCTTTTGTCTCTGTCTTTGTCACTCTGCTCCAAAGGGTTTTGGTTAACCGGAAAGTTTAGTTGTTTAGGTGGCTAGCTCCAAAGCAAGGAGTTTATCGGAGTCAGTTCATCACCCACCATTGTTAACCACTCCAATCTTGCCACGTCATCTACCAATAGCCTGCCCAGATGAGTTGGTCAACTGGTTAATTTTCAATTTAAGCTTATCTTGAGCTTGACTGCTAATTAATTAACGACAAAATGAAGATTAAGGAGAAATTGCATGTTAAGCAAAGGTCCTTGGCATTGAGTAAGCTTGTAAAGAAATGTAGTTACAAAAGTTCATGCGTCACATCCGCACCAAATAGATTCTTATAATAGGCAAACTTCTTTCTTTACCAACATTAGAAGTGAATTAGTTACACTTACTAAATTCTGATTTCTATCATGGGAAATCTTTTCCTTAGACACGATTAATGCATCCAGCTTTAATGAACATAAATCTCGCGTAATTGTTATTAAAGTCCGATCCAGTACGAATTTGATCCTATCACGAACAACGCAATTTGATGGTTTCTTTTAGTTGAGGACTACTTGCAGAAGCAGACTGCAAAAGCATTTTGTGCATAGTTTCTGTTTTAAAAGCTTCACTTTCAAGTTGTAGGGATGAGAAAACCCTCAAATAAAATGAATAGTTTGGTGCCATGGTGAAATGTCAAAATCAAACATGGTCCTACAAGTTGGTTTTGAAGGACCATAAGGCACCACCCTACAAAAATCCCAACTCTTAGCTTGTTTATATTATGCATGAATTATCACAATAAGGAGCTAATACTTATCAATATTAATAAATAAAGCAGGGGAGAATAGACCAAATTAATAAATTATTAATGGGTTAGGAAGACATTAGATCTAAATACACTTTTTTTTTTTTTTTGCTTTTCATAAATCATATAATTTAAACTATGTGGTCTTTCTCCTGCCACTAGCTTACTCATACCTTTAAATATTGAGTGGCAAAAAATTATTGGAAGTTAGTTGAGCATCTGTGTCTACGACAACACAGCAACTTGCAAGCCTATCTAAAATTAAAATAAAAAAACAAGAATTATGCTAGAACAACAAATAATAAGAAGGCAGAAGGGAAAACAAATAATATAGGCCAACCAGATCACAAGCAGGGTATAGAAAAGAGCCAAGAAATATGATCACGTGCTTACAAGGCTAAGTGTCTAAAAGACCCATGTGAGTGTTCTGAAAGTGCCATTGTTTCTCACCAGTTTTTGACAGCAGGCCAGTTTGCACTAACTTGTGTAAGTGATAGTATTGTCTGTTGAAGAATACACGACTCCCACATCGAAAATTTAACAAAATAGAAAGTCTCATATAATAAATGGTTTCACTCCTAATAACATCAAGAACTTTTGTATAAAACCCCACACCTGCTAAACAGGTGTTTAAGTTGGGGACAATATCGATGTGGTTAGTCAAATGTTTAGCTCATGTTAGTCAAATGTTTAGGACAGTCATCACAAGTTCAACAATATTTTCGGTCATGTTATCACAAGTTCAAAGGAATAAGGTCAAACAAGATGGCGCCGGATACAAATAAATGAATTCAGATTAGATTGAAAAATAGATGTGGCTGAAAGGAGAAGGGCATAAATGCATCGGACATATTTGAGATAATTAGCGAACAGCATGAATGGATTTCCAGCTATACGGCTCCCATATCAGCAGGCATTACAAACGACATACAATTATCAACTTCATAACTCATCACAGAATTCACACGCGAAGAAGATAGATGGTACCCACTCGATAATGGTTCCTTACAAATTTTATACTTATATAATTAAGCATTAAAATGACTGGCTATAAAGACAATAATTAGAGGAAATTAAAAAAAAAACAATACCAGCTCCAGTATGCACCCCAGGATATGTGCTGCTATGAAAGAAACAAAAGGCCAGCCGACTGAAGAAGCAAACCAACCATTCCTGCTCGGTTTCGTGATGCGACCATCGAAAGCATAATAAAGTTCAAGGAGGAGTTGGAATCAAAAGGATTAGATGAAATCAGTAGAACGAGGAAGAATATTGGTAGTTATTGGGAATGTTTAAATGGTTAGTCATAAATTTGGCCCCTGGAGAGAGCATAGTTGTCTTTAGTCATGCACACAAGCATACAACAGATGTAGGCGCAGATGTAAGAACTGTTAAACACATTATCGATAAATCAATTTCATGATAAAACTGCAAATCAAGGACACAGATGCATGAGAAGTTTGAACTTAAAAATCCAGAACAAATCGAGAAACCGCAGAAACATACCTGTTGCATTTATATGAAGTCTACTTGATTACATAGTGTTGAAACTTCATTATTATGTTTCACAGCAGCCACCATATACACAAGTGAAAGATCCCCAGAACAAAACATTCAAGAACAATTTTTGCACAACACAGTTAACCTGCCTCTAGGATTTGGTCGTGCCAAATCTTGTAGCCATCCATAACTATACAAAATTAACATGTAAAAAGCAAGCAGGATTTAGGTTCCTGTGCTATGAAATGTTGACCAACAAAACTATACTTCTAAATTCTCAGAACTATCCCCCAAAGTGCTTTAAAGCATTTTTGTGATCCAAAGCTTATATTTCCTTATGAACAGATATACAAGACAAGGTCCGATCAAACTGGCATCTGAGAGGCGCTTGCAAAGTTTGAGGTAAGTATCTACACCACCAGATTCTTGGATGCTTTTCCTTAGCCCTTGCAGCACAGCTGCCCTGTCCAAAAACTCCGGGCACAAACCCAAATCAAGCATTTTTATTACTGTTTCTGCAGCATCATCAAAATGTCCCCCTTTAATGTACCCTCTTAGCAACCATGATAGGCTTTTCTTTTTACGCAGAGAACTGGTAACCTCTGTTCTCGTAAGCAACCGTCCTATAGCACTGGCCTCCTTTTGGGAAGCACAGATGGCTAACACAATGTCATAAAGGTCCGCATCAGCCTCTTTACCAACAAGTTTCATTTCCCACAACTGCCTCTCGGCCTCAAGTCCATGCCCAGAGCAGATATACATTGCCAGGAGCCTCTCATGAACCACCCCATGGAGTGAAGAACTTCCCTCCTGAATCACCCAATTGGACAACTGTACTCCATCAGATAGAAGATCTGACTGATACTTCTCGATAAGCCCAACATTTTCTGTATCAAATTCAGCTATCAGCCCAGCCCTTGTAAAACCCTTCAACTTGCGCAAAGCTTTAGCAAGTTCATTTAGTTCCTTAACCACAGCTGTCATTGCAATGAGGTAGCTGTAGACCTCTGGCTTCAACCCAGATTCTCTTAGATGAATCACCAACTTCACTGAATCCCTATAGTTGCCCTCAACCTGCAGAAACAAATTCAATAGTTTCATTCACATAAACTTAGGAAACTCTAAAGATTTCAGAACCAACTTTACAAACCCAAACTAGTGCCAACAGTTGTCCTTTCTACCTAGATATGTTCGGATAACTAACCAATAGCAGCAGTAATCATTGACAACTTGTAACCATTGGGTATAATCCGATGACATATAACGGGTTGGAGAATCGAACTATTATCCTTTTGATCTATATAATCTATTAACAACATTAGCACTGTGAGTGAAAAGAGCCGCCAAATTCTTCAAAACTGGACACACCGTCCTAAAAATTCAGTGCAGACAAGGTAAATTCAACTCAAAGCCAAAGTGATCCCAACCCGAAAATTCCATCACTAAAAATTATGCGTGGACAACGCAAATTAAGCAGCATTTAAATTAGTAAGGGAAGATTAATACATTTGACAATTCAATAGCATAATATTGAGAACAGTACTAAACCAGCACTTACCATCATCTTCCAAGCAAGATAGCCAGTTGGCCCTCCTTTATGCCCATCTGTATCGTCTTCCTCCGAATACACAATTCCACGTTTCAACACCTCTTTTACAAACAGAACCGCCTTTTCCTTCTCACCCATCTCCCAATACAAAGAAATCACCTTCTCCATCATGCTAAAACTCGGCTTCAAACCCACACAATCCATGTCCACAAGAAGGTCAACCACATCCCCAATGTCGTGTTCCCTCTGAATCAATTTCTTGACCCAACTACACATTATGGAAACCATAAGATCCATCGTCTCCTTATCGACCCGGTTCTCCTTTCGGAGCCACTCAAACACCTCAAGCGCACACCATGAGTCCCTACCCTCCTGAGAAAAGTAGACTAACACAAGCTGTAACTCTCTGGCCGATAACCGGTCGTTCATTTCCTCAAGAACATCGGAGGGTTCCCTTGTCATTCGCTCCAATTCTTCAATCGCCTCAAAGAAACCTTCACCCATTTCATCCTCGTCGTCGCTAGTCAGGAACTGGTCCAATTCAACAGATTTGAACAGCCTAAAGTCTCGAACTTTACTCGACTTCGCAACGATGAAGTTGGGTTTCTGGTGCTTGCAGATTCTAGGAAAAACCCTACCACAGGATTGCGCTGAGAAACCACGGAGACCCATAAAACGCTGCCGTTTAACTGCAAATAACGAATGGGTCAACGAAGCAAGCCCTTGAGCAGATGCCATTTTTCTTCAATTGGTAAAACCCAAACGATATCCCCTGCGTTTGGCTGCCGAGAAAATCAAGGAAAGTTAGAAAGAAAACAAAAATTTTGAATCTTAAGCTTCGTGCTGTAAAGTATACCTCACGTCAACCGAGTCAAAAGAGTGGTATATCAGCTATCAAATATTCATCCGTGAAGTAAAGCCTACCCTTGCCTCGCTCTGGAATTTAATTTTCAAGAAAACCCAGAACAAATATTCAAAGTTCTTAACTTTCTTTCTCTCATTCCTAAAATTTCTCGGCCACCAAACTGGGTATTAGGATTTTCAGCTCGAAAAGCTGAAACAGAAGAGAGAATTGACGAGGAACGCAAAGAGAATGAGAGAGGAGCCCAAAGACATGTGCCGGATGTGTGATCATCAAAAACCCTGGAAAAGTTAAAATTGGGAATTTATGAGGGTTTGGATTGATTGTGATTTGTGAGGTGCTCCTGCAATGGCCGAGAGAGCCTTTGCACCACTGTCCTGTGTGACATTGACACCCAAACCTTTCTCTGATTTTTTTCGCCGTTGCGCCTGGTGACGTGGCTCAAGTCAGACTACTCGGCGGAATCTGGCGCGGAACGGCCACGTGTGAATAGGAGAAATGCTCCTCTGCTGCGCGTCATACCTGATTCAGTTGTGGACACGTGGACAACTGTGGATGGCTATTTTGGTGAGTTGTTTCCATTGACCACCCCCACTCTCACATGTGTTTTACTGTGTCATTACAAGAATTTCTCGAAATGCAAAGTTAACCTCAAACATTGAATTGCACGTACATTCCGAGGTGTAATTTTGATGTTAATTTTGAAGAATTTTTGCATGACATCAATAGTTTTTAAACAAAACATTATTGAAAGAATCTTATAAAAATAATTTAAAACCTGAGGACATGGTTAATAGGATATTAACTTACAGATAATTGATTTCAAATTTAAACACTTATAACACTTTAGTATTGTGCGATAATTTATATTATCGCTTGTATTAAAAAAAAAAAACTCATATATAATTACAAAGCTCATAAATTTTGTGAAAATGGAAAAAACAAGGGTATGAGTATCAATGAAAATAATTTTATTTTTGGTAGCGATTTGAAACCCACTTTATTAATCATTGTACTAGCCCGAATGTCTGGCAAGCCCAAGCAACTTCCAAAATAAAAATTCAAACCCACCACAGATAAAATGCATTAAAAACAAAATAAATGGCCAAGATCCTTTTTAAATAATTATTATTAGAAGAGTCCAAGATCCATTCAAAATAACCAAAGAAATGAAAGTCCAACAACATGTATTTGAACAAAACAAAAAGTCACACCAAACTAGGGAAACAATGCAACAAACAAACCAAAGACAAAGCAACATAAATCCATGTAATTAATAAAATTTCATATGAAGGTATGCTCCTTCTGGTTCGGCTCGGTCTTAAAGGTCACCACACCTTCCATCTCCTTCACACCATCCTCTGACTTCATATCATCATCAACATCCCCCTTCGGCTCTGGCTTGGGTTGACTTGAGCTCGCATTTTCAGTTTGCCCCGCCCCGGGATCCGGACCCGCCATCGAGGCCTGCCCTAGCTGGTTTTCTTGCTTCTCCTTCTCTTTTGTCACATTGAGTTGCTTCTGCACTTTCACTTCTGTGGCTCTTTCTCCAGCTTGTTCTGTATACAAAATGAGAGATAAATTAAAAGGAAAAACATCTAATCATCTCTTACTATGTTTATTAATTAACTTAATATATATGTTCTTTAATATCTACTGATGCGGTGATTTGTGTATATACACTATTTATTTTAACAAATAAGTTACTACCATACATATCATATAATATCCCAAAATTGGTAAAATTATGTTAGTGCCTAAAGTAGACCATCGCAAATGTAAGACGAGAGATAAATTGTACAAGGTTCAAATCAAGGACTTAATTTGCTAGTATATATATAGCAAGCAAGGTTATATAAGTTGATATAATTTTTATTTTCATTTTACCTTTCCTTGAGTTTGAAGGTTCCATCTGTCGACCAGACTGAATAAGGCCTGAATTTGCCATCTGCTCCATTAACCTTGCCTGTTCCCAATTCATCAACCTGCTGCTTTCATTTGCGTTGGCCTGCAAGCGGGCCTTCTGTTGGCTCAACTGCAGTTCCCTCAGCCTGGCCACCTCTTTTTTGTTCGCTTCGATTTCAGCTGCCAAATTAAAACACATTTTTCATTATCCAACACACAAACTACACGCACACATATATTTATAGAGAGAGCTACTGTTGAAGGATCCTTCAAATAAGCTTATTTGAGAGACACTCTTGTAGGGCACGTTCCGCATTGTATTTCATTAATCCAAACGTCTATTTTGTAGATATTCATTCAAAGACCACCTCTACAAAAAATCACTTGAATTCGATATCATTTGACAACTCAATTAAATTTATATACTTTCTTGAAACACCTTGTTTATTGATTTTGTTGATCTCAATTAGATGTCCTAATAATTTTCAATTTGCATGATTTTTTGCAAGGATGATATGTGAATGAAGACGTGAAAAATAGATAGTTTGCATCATTGAAAAAAATTTCGTAAAAAACCTTAAAGGGTGTCCCTCAAATGGTAAAGATATATATATATATATATATATATATATAGGGGTACCGGCTAGGGTTTTACCATCTTTCATTAACTTGTCCTTGGCGTAAGCAGCTATCTGTTGGTTCAAGGCCTTTTGCTCCATTTGTAGATAATGCTTGTGGTGTGTGTAGAACTCAACTTGAGGAGCTAAAAAAGCTATTTGAGCCTATGTACACAAACATTAAATGAGATATCAAATAATTATATTTAAGATATTTTTTCATACTCAAATTAAGTAGTAAATACAATGTATTTTGAAGTTGAGTTAATTCATATATATGTTTGAGGGAAATATCTGAATCGTATGGTTTCTGTGAGAGCTCCCAATGGTTACCTCTAGAGCCTTCGCCTTCCTTTCCATCTCCGCGATATATTGTAGTTTCTTCAGTCTAGATTTCTGCGCCGAAGCCCGGTTTGAAATGATTCTAAAAAAACCATCAAATATCCGCATGAAAATGTTAGATATAATACGTTACCTAAAATTACTGTTATATATTTGGACCACATATTCTCACTACGTAATTTATTGACCAAACCCTCTAGTAGGAAAAACACTTACATGAAATAGGGATAGTACTATTTTGTTATTTTTGACTAATTACGATATGTCACGTGTGATAACTTTTTCACATGACATTCTGTGATTGGCCAGAGATAGCAAAACAATGTTATCCGTATTTCATATAAATTTTTCTGCTCTAAAGGAAGTAGAATTGGGACCCACATTAATAGAATATACATAAATGACTTGACTCTATTAAAGAGGTGGTCAACAAATGTAAAGCGGTACAAACAAAATTATTCTATGAACAACAAACTAATGTATATAGTTGATGGTTACCGTTTGAGCTTTTTTGGATCCATGGCCTCAGCGTCCGCGTTTTTGCCCAGTTTAACCTGAACACCATCCACAGTTACAGTTTTGGCTTTGCCAATAGCATGGTCATCATCACTATCAGAGCTTGGATTTTTTCCACCATTATTACCAGCTGCTGCAATAGCAGGAGTGGTATTAATATTGTTGAGCCTATTGGCAATGCCGGCATTAATCCCAGGATTAAGGGCATTAATCCCGGGATTAAGCTCCAAAAGCTGGCCATGGTTGGCACTACTGCTGCTTGCACCACCCATACCTTCAGCATGGCTCATCCAGTAGGGTTGTTGTCTCCACCCTTGAAATGAACCAGTTGGGGGTAAAGGAAGGTTGGGTGGAGGCATCATTGAGAATTGCCTCGGGTCGATGGGTCTATTAGCCCATGATCCAAATCCCTCGCTAAAGCTAAGCTTCTTGTTTGGATCCATAGTTTTGCTCTCACTCTCTCCTTTTTCTCTTTCTTTGTAAAGAAAACAAGAAATGCTAGAAAACAGAGACACACACTAGGAGTATAGAAATAATGTCCTTATAAAGGGGAGAGGAGGAATTTGTGATGGAGAACAAAGCACTCAGAAATCAATGTGTACACTTAACCTATGTTTATACAGACAAGATACAGAAAAATTACCATATATTACCATTCCCCCCACATTATTGATTGGCGCCTACAAAGCTGTCATTTGGTCTCAATTTGAAAAATCTAATAGATCAAATTACAAAACTAGTATTTACAAATCATGTTGGATTGAGGTAGGGTTGGGTAGTTTGGTCATTTTGCAGAGCATCATTAGACAAGTGCTGATGGTGCTTAACATATTTGAACTTGGTTTTCCCTTTTTATCTTTGTGCTCATCTCTTAAAGGGGTTTCCTCAAAATTTCTTCCATGTATATAACCTCATCTCGATTAGGTTTGTTCTGCGTCAACCCTTTACGTGTTGTGAGAAGGACGTTGTATGAAAAGTTTCAATTTAAACATTCTTCCTAATTGTAATGAAGACAATTGATATGGAAAAAACTGATGAATTGACGCAAGGTATGGATTAGCCCTAATCATTACAGTACACCAATATGATCATCAGCCACATTGTGCCATGTGGACTGTCTCACACCGAATAAATTTTCAACAATAAGATCCTAATACTAGTGAAGTACATGCACTTAAGGTTACTAGCTTTCAATCTTGCTGGTCTGAGGATCAAGAAAAATTAAAGGATTTTCAATCGTTTTTATATATAGAAATGGCTTGATTGACAAAATAAAACAAAAATCCAGGTATATAAAGTAACGCATATATATATATATATATGTATGCTCTCATGTAATTCATAGTAGTCCAGGGCGAAGCCATTCCTAGGACAAGAGTGGCCTTCGCCCCCTCAATTTTTTACCTCCCTCCTCCACTATATTATATATAATATATAACACTATATACACTTAATAATCGATAATTTGTAATTTAAGTTAATGGACTCTCTAAAATAAATTATACATGATTAAGTTTGAAATATTTAACTTTAACATGTAAGTTTTAAATCATATATATTTGATATACTTTATTTTCTATTTCGGCCTCTTCAATTTTACAATTCTAGCTCCTCCATATGAAGACTTTTCTAACTCTAGATTAATTCCTGCACAAAAACTTGGTTCGAAGTAAATCTTACAAGAAGCTAAGGAAACACAATTAAAAATAGAAAGCAAACAAAAAATTAAGTCTTTAAATGCAAATGAGGCATGCATTAATCTACAACAAAGAAAGATATCTAAAGAAAATCTCTTGTTACCCTTTTACCAATAGAAAAGCATCGATGAAAAATGCATATTCTCATATGACTCCAAGGCCGCATTCAAATCCAAGGTCGATTTTCATATGGAAGTTACAATGGAATCAGAGGGATGAATAAAGTTGTGCGAGATAAAGAATTAATAAGTGGGTAGAAATTAAAGGTTAGACGGTTATATTTGTCTCCGCATATTGAGTTATCTCTTAATTATAGTATAAGTTATTAATTAGCCACAAATGTTGACACAACGTAACAAGGTAATCAAACGATTAGTTTGAGAGAATCAAAGTATGGAATTCACCAGAGATATGAGAAAACCTCTCGTTTATTGAATTCAGAATGATAATATCATCCCCTAGCCACGGGCTAAAGTTAGTTTAAATATTCATAGAAATCTTAGTAATCAAAAAGGAAAAATAACAAAAGTTTCCAAAAACTAGTAAAATATTAAAAGGCTCATTTGGGTTGCTAAACAATCTCGAACACCCAAAAAAGCCCATACATCATAGCAAAGCAACGAGTTTTACTCGCAGCGCCATTTCCTTCAAAACGGTGGGTCATAGCCCTAATTGGAGCTTGAGGCCCAAACTTGTAACTTGCTAGTTTTGCCTCAGCTATATGTTTTATATCAAATGTTGAGTCCGGACTCACATATACCTAATTTAACGAGACATATATAAGTTTATGCTAGCGTTTCATTAAAATTGAACGGTTGATATGTAGGGTAAAGATTTAAAAGCATGTAACTAAATGATATAGTTCTTAAACCATCACACACTACCAAAAAAAAAAGCGGCAACAGTCAACATTATTTGGTGACATTTCCTTGGGTGACTAAAGCCTTTAGTCACCCCAGCAAATATCATCAAATAATGGTGACTGTTACCACTTTTTTTTTTTTTTTTTTTTTTTTGTAGTGACATTTTCATCCAACAACTTACTTAGAGGTAAATGACAAGTGTCTTTAATTATAATTTGCTAATATGTAGTGTATATGTATGCAAGGTTTAAAGAGTTATTTACACTAATACCCTCATAGGTTTTCCACTTTTTCACTAAATCCCCGAGGTTTCAAATTTAACATGAACACTCCTTGAAGTTTCAAATTGTTCGTTGATTGTTCATTCGAAACTTGATGATTTCATCTAATAAAACATGTGCAAATGACAAAATCAACCTCAATGAATGTATGTGCAATCTAATCTCAAAGGCTGACTTTGTCATTTGGAGAAATTTTTTTATATAAAAACATCAATCTTTGGATGAAAAATTAATGAAAAGGGGTTTTGTGAAAATAATTTAAAACCTTATGAGGTGTTTGGGTAATTTCCAAAACCTTAAGGGGTTTTGTGAAACAGCCAAAAATATAAAAGGGTGTTAGTGCAAATAACTCTATATATGTTATGCATATTAATTGGAGCACCAACCCTTATATCAACATGCACCATTTGTTTCATAGAAAAACTAGAGTACTTCCAGGGCTTTAGTTCCTATCATATACATGGCAACTAATGTTTCATCAACTGTTTATATATTCACGAATCATTTTTATTTTCATAGATAATCTTATTTGAAGCAGAACTTAAAAAGTTTGTTAGGGTGGGAGCGGGTGCTGGGCCTTGGAGGAGGGGACTAATTATAGAATCATACTTGGGAAATGTTTTGCCTTAGGGTTGAGCTAAGCTATACCCTTAGCATCCTACAATATACGTACGTAAATTAATTCAAATTTTAATGAGTTAGAATTAGGATAGGTGAAAGCTTCAAATATAACCGGATAAAATAAGAACTCATTTGATTTTAGCCGAAATTCATATTAGGAAACATAAAATGCACCTTAAAAATCTCTTTGGTACAAGCCCCCTCCCAAAATATATATGCCAGCTAGAAATTTCGGGATCTCCTTTACATGGCATCGTAGACACAATAGGCATATGTCCTGGAAAAAATGCCCTTGGGATACCCAGCAAAGAAGGAAAAAACGAGAAAGGAAGATTTAAGGCTTTGTCTGGATGCAGTGCATATAAAATATTTTTTTGTTAGACAGTTTGTCATTTTAAATAAGAAATTTACCTAATCAATCGAATCTTGAATCTACCTAACCAAAGGTTCATATTGACAGTCTTAATATTACAATTTGTCAATCTGTCAAGCAAGCCAACATTTCTTTGTGTATTTGTATATTTCCTATTATACTTAGATGGTACTATGTTTTGGGTCATTGTTTTAATCAGAAATTATTATTTTTTGGTTTTGGTACAATGGATGCTAGAAATCCAAAAAAGAAAGAGAATAAATGATTAAATTTACTTATATTAATTTAATTTGGGTGATTATTTTCTCACTCTCATTTTGTCTGCTTACACTCCTTTTTGTTTTTTAATATTTTTTACTATAACATAAAAGAGAGTGAAAGTGGACAAAAGAGGCGTGAGGACATATAATTTTCATCAAGGGCAGTGTAAGTGGACAAAAGAGGAGTGAGAAAATCAGCTCCCTTTAATTTACTCAAAATACCCTAGTGTAAAACAATGTTTTATGTGTTCACATAAGAAATAAATCCACAAACAAAGGACTAGTATATACTTCATTGATCAATTTCATTTATAATACAACAAATTATACTTGACAATGAAACAACCTGAAATTTATACAAAAATAAAGTCATTTTGTTATGTCAACCAATTCAAAATTTTCTTCTTAAAGTCGTGGGTAATTAAAAAAATCTACTTGAAGAATTAATGGATCGTAACTAAGTAAAGAATTCAAATTCAAGTAATGTAAACGAGTCGAAACATAAACCAAAACAAAAGCCCTCCATAATATTATTAAGATCATGTGTCTCTTTAACAAACACCAAACTGAGTTCATTAATTTAAGCAAGAAACATAAAGAAAATTAAAATCCCATGCACAAAAACATGGATATGTGTCCGGAAAATTCCAACAAAATACTACTAATAAACCAAGCTAGCTGGAGGACTTCTATATGAAATTTCACATGAACCTGAAGGAGGGCCCAGCTGGGTCATGCAGATCAGCATCATCATCACCATCATTATTGATCATGTTAAGCGGATTCATGGCCATGTGATCATCCATGTCCATACCCAAATGATTCATTTCAAAAGGGTCGATGAATGTGCCCATATTAGGCATGTCCAAATCATTCATCTCCACAAACGACTGTCCTGGCCAGCCATATTGGTTCAGATCATCAGCAGGTTGGTTCAGCATCAGGGTGTCAACCAGGCCAGCCGGCCCGGTGAATTGATCAGCAAGTCCAAGCCCAAAGCCAGGCTGGTCCAGACCCAAATTGACCAATGGACAATCTGGTGGAGGGTTGAAGGCCTCGGCTGCTCCTTGTTGTAGAAGAGCTTGATGGAGCTGCCTCAGAGAGTCTCTCTCCTTCACCAGTGCCTCATGCTGAGCTGCATATACCCAAATATTTAAGTTTAACCCTTTGTTCAGTTCATTCATGTATGTATCAAGAAAATTTGAAATAATATGCCGATGTTTTTGTTTCACAAATGATCAATTGAGATGATACAAATAACAAAAATGGTGTTTATATTTAGAGAGAGAGAGAGAGAGAGAGAGAGAGAGAGAGAGAGAGAGAGAGAGAGAGAGAGAGAGAGAGAAGAGAAACCTTGTTTGAACTTAAGTTCGTCCGTATATGCAGAAAGCTTTTGTCTCATTGCATGGTTTTCCGCCCTCAGCAACTTATTACGATGACCCGCATATTTGACTCTCGGAGTGTTGACAGCTATTTCAGTCTGCACACATGATGTATATATAAAATCCCACATCCATGTAGCAAACTTTTTTTTTGTGTGTGCAAAGGATCAACACTTACATGCATATATAAATGAAGTGGAACAACGGAACAACACATATAATTAAGGAGAATTTATGTGGGGACGAGATGCAAGTTACCTGAAGTACTTTCACTTCGTTTTCGAGTTTCGTAACATATGCAGCCTGCTTGACCCGATACCTGAGTGAATACTCTCTGCTAGCCAAAACCCTAGAGAAAACAGATCAAACATTTTTAAAAATTATTAGATCTAGAAAAGACAGAAGGAAAATGCATGTTTCTTGAGCGGATCTTTACAGTATAATTAGATTCTTCATGTTTTAAGTTTTATGGAATGTCAAAGCCTGTCCTGTACCTAAGTACAAGATATTGGGCCTCTTCACCTATTACCAATTACTTTCGGGTTGAATCTTATAATTTTAACAAAAAAATCAAAAATCAAATTTCCAACCGTGGTTTTAATTTCTTAAATATTTAGGGAAAGGAGATCTATGGTAAGAAGGCTAGATAATAAACTTTTTCTGCTGCTTGGCGTCCATCTCTTCAAGGTCATCATCCTCTAGATCAACAACCTGGATCTCAGAGTTGGGCTCATGAGTAGTTTCTGGTGCTAGTGCAAGTCCTTTGGCCTTGTCAGCTGCGTTACCACTGATATCATAGGATGGTGGTGCCAATGGGATAATGGGAGAGTTGGCGCTTGAGCTCTGCCACCCTAGATGAGAGGGTGGCAGAAGCTGGGAGTTTGTGTTCTCGTTGAAGCTCTCCATTTGTATGTTTGTAACCTGAAAAAGCCAAGCAGCCAAACAGATGTTAGCCAAAATGACATTAATTATAACCTAGAAAACCAAAGCTTAGAATCTTACTCATACGATACTAACATCACAAAAGAAAAATGATTAGAGCAAGTGAGTATTAGGGTTATCTATATGTCCCTTTTTATAGATACTAAACAAAGAGAAAATAACAAGAGCATCTTGGATAGGAACAAGCTATAGTTTCTCTAGTTGTCTTGTTTTTACTTTCCTTTTAATCAAAATTACCATTTTTACTCTCTTGGCTCCATATAATTATATTTCTTAATTCCTATATTGAAGTAACATGGGATCGTATAAGCTGAAATAAAATCAAAATTATAGTGACTTTTGAAACACGTACGATCGTAAGTAAACAACAGAAATTTGGCAACTATAGTTTTGTCAAAATGACTTATTTGTTTTAATTGAATAGTTTTGACAATTAATTCTAATCCGGATCATTAGATTATGAAACGGACGTACAATTATTGATGCGTCTCCGTTCTTTATTAAAGAACAAACGTCCTACACAGAAAATCACTTACTAGGGCTACATCTTTATCTTTATTTTCATTTCTTGGAGTATATATATGTTTTCTAATATAATTTCTACACATGGTATATGAAACACTACAAATACTAATGAAGTATTTGGTTCAAATACATTTTTCTCAATGGTTTAGTATTTGTCACAATTGGACTAGTAAGGTGAGCATTAAGGTGATGCCCCATAGACTGCTAGAGTTTCCAATCACAAGGGTATGTTAAACTACGGGGGTAAAATGAGAGTATGTATCATGACGCCCCTAAAAACATGTCTAGAAATACAAATCTGGTTCCTAAAAGCATTTGTAAATTTGTGTTTAGTATCAAATATTTTAATTACAGGGTAGAAATTTTTGTATTCTCAATAACTATGATTACCTTGTAAAAAAAATTATATACTTAATTCGATTACCTTGTAAAAATTATATACAACGGGCGCATACAATAATTTCTCTGCATACATGCTAAGTATAAGTTCGTGCAGAGTATCGGTTCATGAGCCATGTAGAATAGTTCACACTTACTATGTATATTAGATTCATGAATAATTTCAATATTCTTGTGCCGCCAGACAAATGCTTATATTTTCATATTGCCAGTTTATACCACACACACATTCTTGCAATAATTAATATGATCAATGATCCAGATTCACAATAGACAGTCTGGCGACGTAAAATACTTATATATTGTCATACTGTGAATTTAGACCATTACTTAGATCAATACTTTTTGAATATTTGATTCTTATTCAGTATCTAGCAAGATGAACATTCCATACTACCAAACTGTCTATCAAAAGGGCATTATCTTAGATAGAAAACACTAGCTACATTGCTTTATGTCTTCCCCCTTCTCCTTCTTATTATGCAATTTGTATGATAATCGAAATTGTTCATTTTTAAGGTCATTCTTGAAAAAGATCCGTCGAAATGAAAATCATTTTTGCCATTTGATTAATAGTGTGATAAGTCATTGTCTAATCCAAACACCAGGGTTCGTCTATTTATCCGAAAATAGTTCGATGGCTAAACGATTTTTTATTTGTTTAATGTTTTGTATAGAAGAACTTTATCAGTGACCTAGAAGATAGATAATTTTGATCATCAAACCACGTTGTAGGATAAAAACAGAATATAAAAATGTATAAAGGACAAAGTAGATAGCATTCTCTTACCCTAGACATATATAAGCATTTAGATTTTTTTTTTTTAAAGACATATATAAGTAAAGTACTTAATATATTCCATGAAAAAAGAAATCACCTCTCGACATGTTGCTAAGAATTAGAGCATCCAATTCACAATCAAATAGTTGTTCCTTACGTGGGTTGTTCGTGTGCAGGGGTGGATCCACGTTTGGGCTATAGCGGGTTCTAGCCCAGTATTGATCAGAGGGAGATAAATTAGGCTTAGTTGTATAAGCATAATTCAGAAAAATTAAATAATAGCCAGCTCACCTCGAGAGAAATTATAAAATGATACAGTAATATTACAGCAGTGTATAATACTCCTATCCAAATACAGTCACGTATCAAATACAACCACATCAACATATAGTACTCCCATTCAAGTAGATAACTTTACTGAAGGTGGAAATGACTAATTTTACCCGGCATAACGGTCTTACACTAATTTTACACAGTACTAGTGGAATTTACACAAAAAGTGCAAATAAGGGAAGGGTAAGTTGGTTCAGAGCATTTGATAGGAGCAAAAATGCACTCTTGCCGCGCCTTAGATCCAATAGGCATAGGCACACCATGTTCGTTTCCGTGCCATGTAGGACACCGACCACGACCGTCTTCTACCTTTGGACTTGGTTTTCTTCTTCTCAGTCCCAAATCAATCTCAGACATTACCTCCTACTCTCTTCTCGCTGGCACACTCAGATACCCACTAACAACAACCACCATCAAGCATCGGATTCGTCGCCACCAAGTCACGTCAGCTCCCGCCACTATGCTTCCTCAAAACCCGGTCGTCGCTGATATTTGCGCCACCTTCATTGCCGGTGGTGTTGCTCTGTTCTTCCTTTTGTTGTGGGAAGAGACCGCCAAACGTGGGTTCTTCGACCAGGTCAAAATCCCATGTTTCTCTTCTCTTTTGGGTACCCAGTATAACGCGTATTTGTACGTGTCTGGATACGTTTTCTGTTTCGATATACAATTTTTCGCCTAATCTTTGGTGGGTTGTGTTGGGTTCTGATTGATTTGTGGGAAAGCACTGATTTTGTTGATAATTAAGAACCATAGCTAAAAGAGTTTACAAAATTGGTTAAAAATTGCAACTGTAAACCTCACCTCAATTAGTGTACTGACAACTTCCAAAAGAGACTCTTTATGCTTAAGTATGCTGGAAATATAATTGGTTGTACCACTAAAGCTGCTGCTGATGTGAAGAATGGGGAGCAAAAGCATGCCACATGTAGCAGGATTGAATGTTGTTTCTTTTTTGTTAAAAGGGGCTGCTAGTATTTTCCTCTGCAAGTAATAGCTGAAGAGTGAGCTTGTATGAACCTAACCAGTGAGTGTTGTTTGGTGGTTCACTGTCTGTGTGCCTGTAGTAGTCATCCCTGCTGAAAGTGCTTTCAGATTATTTATCTTTTACCATGTTTTGATAGCTGATTTTAGCGGGTTTGCTAGATTGTCTGTCTGCTAGGGAACTTAAGCTACAGCAAGGGGATCCACTGTCATTAGGTCTCATTAAACCTCAAACAAGGGAGCGATCAATTGAGATGGAGTGTGATAGATGGTTTTACAATCGAGGAGTTGTATCAGTATTTACAGTTTTGTCGTATGCAACATCTCATCCTTCTAATTCTTAGCCTAAATAGGGACATGCTTGCTCTTGTAAATTTATTGCTTTTAGACTTTTGCATGCCTTTTGCCTTCACAACATGTAGGAGAAGGGAAATCTGATCCTATCACGGGTTCTGCTTCAATTTCTATATTGTGACAGATAGGTTCTCCTTCTTAGCATAACTTACTGTCCTAAAAGCCTGTGCATCTAAGAGTATGTTATCTTTTCTTTTGTAGAAACTCAATAGAAAGTTTGTGCATGTAAGCATTGGCCTAGTTTTCATGCTTTGCTGGCCGCTATTCAGGTAATCGCATGACTAAATATGTCGTTTTAATAACTTTACCATGCATCTGACTGATAATAGGTACTATGTATAATTACAGTTCTGGCCTTCAAGGAGCATTTTTAGCATCTCTTACTCCAGGCATCAATATTTTCCGTATGCTTCTATTGGGACTCGGTATATGGAAAGATGAAGCAACAGTGAAATCAATAAGCAGATCTGGAGACTACAGGTAGTGATTTTGAAAGACTTTTCTGCTATAAACCCATATAGGAGTGATTCTGTCCTTGGACTTGGTCCCACTCCCACCTAGAGAGTTCATTGCTAATTTCCTATGAAGCTACACAGCTGTTTGACCTTTTTTTTTTGTTTAATGAGATACAAAATAATTTTATCAATATAAGATAAAAACAAGTACAAACGCGTTGGCAAGAATCCAATTTCCCACCTTACCAAATGACCTACTTTCTCCTCTCCGAAACATTCCCGAATAATCTCTCATTAGTTTTTCAAATCTGTTTGTCACTTTTCTCGGGATTGTAAAGAGATAGATGATGAGTCAACAAACTTCTCAAAGTGAAAACCGATCAAAATAATGTAAGACTACCTTCTCTAGATAAGAACTTTCTTTTGCTGCATTTCAATCTCTTCTCTACTTTCTTCACAACTGGATCCCAAAAATTAACGCTGGAGATTACCACATGATGGAAGACCCAATTGTCTCATTACCCAACTCCCCAACACATAACCCCATCTAGATCCTTCCAAAAGGAAACTACTTCCTCTCATTGGTCAGCAGAGGAATAGGTTATGGTTATTTACCAATTTGTTGGCCCTTGAAATTTTGATGCCTGCTAGTGGGAACCAAATTTCTAGAAGTAAGCCATGTATGAGCGAAGACTACAAACAATGTTTGCTTTATGCTTATTTCAATTTGTTGATTACCTAATAAGTTTCATACATGATTTCTTATTTTCCCTTTACTTCATGCATCAGGGAACTTCTTAAGGGGCCACTGTACTATGCCACGACAATAACTTTGGCTTGTATAATCTATTGGAGAACTTCCCCCATTGCAATTGCTCTTATATGCAATCTGTGTGCTGGAGATGGTACATCTAATTGATTCAGTTTGTCCATTCTGTTGTCTTGATTTAAGTTGACTTTTAGCTTTCTAGTAAAACACTTGATTTCATGGTTAAGCTGCTCAGGACTTTTATCAAACTTCTATTGAAGGATTATAATTGATTTTACTTACTTCCTTCAGGTTTAGCAGACATTGTTGGTAGGCGTTTTGGTACTCGGAAAATTCCATACAACAGAAACAAATCCATAGTTGGTAGTGTTGCAATGGCATCTGCTGGTTTTTTAACATCTATCGGGTAACTTTTGCTTGCTTATTTTGTTGCTGTTTTAGAACTGGATTGAACCTTAGAATCTATCATGTTTCTTACTGGTTGGCAATGTTGACAGGTATATGCACTATTTCTCCAGATTTGGATTTGTTCAGGAGAGTTGGGATATGGTTTTGGGTTTCTTGGTTGTGTCTCTTGCCTCAGCACTGGTAGAATCACTCCCGATAAGCACTGACGTTGATGACAACCTAACAGTTCCACTTACTTCTATATTAGTCGGCGGTTTGGTTTTCTGATTTGGGTAATCCTTGTAAATAATGGCGAAAGAATCAACTGCATTTGGCCAACTTGATTGGGTGTTGTAATATGTGTACTATAGTATTGTTTCTTAGCTTGACGATCTGTAATGGATAATATCGTACCCATAAATGATTTAACCTTGATGCTCTTTTGTGAAAATTCATGACAATGCAGGTGACTCACCAGCCCCGCATGAATAAGACAACTGTGTTTCTTCTTGTAATCGGAGGCATTCTGCGTGCATCAATGCACGTGTTTTATGTTTATTTCAGTCTTTACCCACAATTAACCAAGTGAAAATGTTTGCTACACACCTTCTACGATTTTAGCATGTTTTGAGTCCCAGAAAACACTCAAATCATAGATAGCAGGAGCACACAAGACTGAAGTAAGGGCTGTATTTTCAGTCCTAGTGACGAAACGACATGCAGGATGATGGTAACAAATTTGTTCACCAGAATTAACCAAGAGGTAGCATTATCGCTTCACCTAATCCATGCCAGGTGTTATATAAATTAACTATGATTATCATTTGGTAACAGTTATAACCACACACATTAATTATGATTACAGGGGCATCGGGACTCCTGAAGAACTGTTTTGGTTTAGGTGGGTTTACAAAAGCCCAAAACGCAATTAAAGAAATTATTATCGTCCAGTTTTGAACTGTTTGAATTTATATTTGTGTGTGTGTTTAAAACCAATCCAAACCGACCACTACAGTTTGAATAGGCCGGATCCATGCCCACTCCTAGTTTGAGCCAAGAGGCATCAAAGATGCTCGTCTCCTACCTTGTCTCCTACGAACTTGGAATATCCGCCGCTTGGTCGTTCAAATGATTAATTAGGTCAGCCTACCAACTCAAAAAGCTTCCAATCCTACTCATTTCATTGCTTCCTTAATGAGAGAGTGATAGCTTCTGATTTCCCAAACAAATCAATCGTTCCAAACTAACGGTTCAAAATAAAAGAGACAACTAACTGAAGTAGCAAATATACAAGAAAAAAATGATGGAACATAGAAGATATTAGGTGTGTGATTGAGAATTCAAACATTATAAAAACACAAGATAAGGGACATGTAACCGTGACACAGACATCATGGAAGGCTCATCACAGCCACAGCCCAGATTACATGTTAGCCAAACAAGGCCAAAACAGAATTGCTCTGCACTTACCAAGTCCCCCACTATGCAAATCTCTCTAAAAGCAAAATCACTTGTTATGAACTAGAAGACGTCAATGGCAACTCTGCTGCACCATTTTCCTGTGCACCAACATCATCTGTCCTCTTTTTCTTCAACCACAGTGAGAAACAATTGAATGGCTTCGCAACAACAGCAGAGTCTTCTTCATCAACTGAATTCAATCGCAGTTGAGGACTCTTAGCTCGCTTGAGACATGGAAGCACAGCAAGGCAGAGAATGAAAGCAGCAAAGAGAACAACCACAACAACCATCATGACCTCCCCATGCAAGGCAAAGTGCCTATCACTCAAGAAGGGAATCCCATCTTGTTCTTGGTCTTGGTTGGGAGCCATGGCAGGTGACATGCTAAGCAATTTGTGAAGTGCCCATGTTGCTGTTGATGTCGGTTTCTTCGTCATCTCCAGATTTCTAATCTCTTACTTGCTAAGGTATTGTGATTTTCCAAGCGGGGGTTTTTTGGTTTTGCCAGTAACAGAAGTGTGAAATGTTTGACTATCGTATAGATGTGTCTCATTGCCATTTATGGAATGTGACATTAAGAATAGTTTGGCATTGTTGTGTTGTAAAAATAATCATTGTTAGATTTATTGTGAGAGAAATTAGTTGTGAGAGAAAGCAGTTTGGCGTTTGGTAAACTTTTTGTTAAAAGTGTTGTTGGTATTAATTTTCGCATAATCATAAAATAATTCCTGCATAATCGTCACATCTTTGAAACTGATTCTTGCATAATCAGAAAATGAAAGCACCTCTTTACCTGCTTTCCTTTATAGTTTTCTTTCATAGCAATTTTTAACAATAAGTGATTTTCTCATAATTTACCAAACTTACTAGGCTTTCCAAATTCTTTAGAAAATCAATTATAAGTAATATCAAATCAGCATGCGTTTTTCTGAGCCCAAGTAGGGCTTAGGGAGGGATAATGGGTTAGTGGGCCCATCACCTTGGCTTTTGTTATTCCAATTTTTGTCTTTTCAGGGAGGGTAATGGGTTAGTGGTCCCATCACCTTAGCCCAATTTTGAAAGGCTGATAGGGAATTCTGACTCCAGTGGGGCCATGCTTGCTGTATTACTTCTCTATCGTATTCGTTTCCGTGTTGGCTTCATCTATCGCATGTGTAGAAATTTTTTGGTGTGGTCGTTACAATTCGACGTGCTGTCGAAGTTCACATATAAATAATGTGTTGTTAACGGGTCCGAGTCATTCTATTGGTGTGGTCGTTACAATTCGACGTGCTGTCGAAGTTCATATATAAATAATGTCTTGTTAACGGGTCTGAGTCATTCTATAGTGAGGGTTTTAGATAAGATTTTTTAGATGAGGTCATATTTTTTAATCGTTAGATAAAAATTAATTAAATTGATTTAACAGTTAACCAATTTGGATCAACTGTTAAAAGTTAGGGCTTCATCTAAGACTCTCACTATATAATTCTTGAATGGAGTCTAGCTCAATGAAAAATGGTCTTGATTTGCGAATCATAGGTCTTAGGTTTGAACCCCATAACATCTTGGTTGTATATACGTGTGAAAAACTCCTCCTCCCATGTAGTTTAGATTATCACTTGTATTAAAAAAATAATGTATTTTATTAATTAATATTATAGCTTAAAATATAAACTCGTCATTCATTCATTGTTGAGATATTTTTTTTTTTTTTGGTTATAGGCTTTACTGACACAATAGTTGTTAGACCACCCAAAAGAGGGTGCATCAAGCCTTCATATCGAGAAAGACTTTTATGAAACGAGAATAATACTACTTTATTACACCTGACCAATAACACTATGACACACATGATAGCACTTCTACATGACATAGTATTATTAGTTTGAGATAATAAAATCAGTATTATCTTCCCCGTTGCAAATAAGTTTTTCTCCTTCATATCCCCTATTTTTTGGTGTTAAAAGTCACTAGGCTCAAAACAACCCAGAGAGTATAGATCTTAGGGAATGTTGTGTCTTTAATGTCTCCTTGAGCTAACAATGGAAAAGATGTTCAATAAATGAGTTAAGTTGGAAAATAGTGGCATGAGAGTGATGAACTGTCAACTGTTGTAGCTAAAGACGCACAAGTTTAGCAGATAAGAATACATGTGTTTTTCTTGATGTTGGCTATGCTTGGTTTTATGAACGTTTGTAAGCGATTTTGATGGTGGGTGATGGCCATCCCATGGTGATTGGAGGGTTTCAAAGTGTAGGAAGAGTGGAAAGCTTGAGACTTATAGTTTTGATCTCAGCAACAGCTGGGAGAGAGAGTTTTTCTCATGGCATTCAGTTGATGGTTCCCCTTAAGAAATTTTCCAGTAAATCGTGTGATGTTGAAATGTATAGTAAAAAAATACTTGATAGTAATTTTCACAAAAACAAAAATATACAACATGGGAAGGAATTTGGAAATAGAAGAAGTATTGTCTATCTTTTGCTTTAATTTACGTTTCCAACGAAATAGAAAATAAAAAGTTGACTAACTCTTATCTCTAATCTGTTTACAATATTATTATTCATGAGTTTTAACTCGAGATATGGAATGGGTGGATAAAAAATAAAGATCTTAAGTCTAATTCTAAATGAAATGAAATAAATGTATACGGATTCTTATGCACCGAGATTCATTAGTTTATAGTCACTATACAAAAATGACTGTAAACTAATGTTAATTAAAATAAGTTCTCATTAGTTTCTTGATGTAAATTTGTTGCTTTTTGATTTTTAGTCACTATAGAGTTTCCTATTGTGATTGATAGGAAACTAATTTCACCTAATTTACTTGAGTTCAATGACTAATAAATGGAGTTCAATTTTCATGTTTCCTCCTTATTCTTTTGACATGTTTCATTTAGCTTAACAGAACCTTAATTCTGTTAAGCCTATTAATTTGTATTAAAATTAAATATAATAATGATACAAAAGTGATTTCTCCATCTTCTTTAGAACCCAACGGCAACAACCTCTGCCCCCATCGCCCCAAGCCTCCTTTTCTCTCTCGAACCTTAATCCTCAAGGTATGAAATCTCAATCACAAACCATTACACAAACTTTGCTTTTTTAATATTTATATTCACAATCAAAGGTTTTTAAAAAAAAACAAAAATCAATTCAACATCGATTCGTGCACGATTTGTTTACAAATCCATCATACTCTAGAGTTATATATAAATTGCAATAAACTAACACTCTAAAACAAAACAATGCAAATATCAATTAAGCAAAACGAAAACAAAAATCATTTACAACTATAATAAAAACACAACAAAAACAGAAACTGCATAACAATTCTATTTCTTTTGGGTTTTGTGCCCTTCAACATAGACACTAAACAATCATCTAACATACACACAACATTGTCGTTTATAATCTTGCCAATCTATCTAGCATGCACATTATACACACATTATAGTTATTGTTTCTACATAGACACACTACACTAGTCATTCTTTCCTTCTTGAAATAAAAATGACACCGAAGAAATGTCAGTTGCCACACAAAAAATACACTCAAAAGCCAACACAAATGAAAGTTACATAAAAAGCTACCAAGGGCAATGTAAAGAGCACATAAAACAAAAAGAAAACAGAAAGTACAATGCAGAACCAACAAATTTACAGAGATTTATCAATTTCTGAGAGAATTGTATGAATTCAAAAACAGAAACTACGATACAATTATTATTCCATAACAAAACATAACATAAACACAAAGACGCTAAAGAACGACGACAAAACAATGACCAATCTACAATCTAACTAAAACATAAGTAAATAAATTAATAAACTATCAAATTAACTTAAAAAATCATACCAATATCCAATTAACATAGCCAAATGTAATTAAATGGAAACGAAAACTGCAATGCAGTTTGTGTGCAGTTTGTGGGAATCTCCAACGCAGTTTGTGCAAATCTGCAATGCAACTTCGAAGATATAGTCAAGAGTTATGATCAAGAGTTGCAGTTGATATAAGTATAAAGAATAGGCATGAATGTGCAGGTGGAAATCAAAATGTGAAAAAATCGAAGCCGAGAAGCATCTATCACTGTTGTATTTTTTTTAATTAAGAACACAAAACTGATTGTATGGAATTGTATAAGTTCCATATACTTCATACATTCTAACTAAAACATAACTAGAAAAAAAAAAAAAACAAACAAACAAACAAACTATCCAATTACTTTGAAAAATCCTACCAATATCCAATGATAAAACAATTTAGCCAAATGTGATTAAATGGAAGCTACGATGCTGTGTGCGTAACTGCGATGCAGTGTGTGCAAAACAACAAAGCATATATTGTCCACATAAGAAACATTTAAATGAAAAGAAAACCTAGAAACTACATGACATCACCTAGTAACCAATCATAACAAAAATTCAATAAAAAAACAGAAACTACAAAAATTACGCAAACTAATTTTGGTATAGGTTTTGCCATCAAATTTCAAAACAGATGACTAAATGGTTCCAAGACAGAGATTCCATTGTGCATTGTGCTCCCAAATTGCTATGAACTGGAAGTTTGATTATTGTCATTTTTGAATCAATCCTACGAGCTAAAGCAAGCTCAACAAACAAAGGAATTGATTAATTCTACTAGCTAGTTACACACGCATTTACAAGAAATAAAGCAAGCTTTCTTGGAAAATCTCAAATTGATGAAGAAATGCGTGAAACAAACAGCTCGTGAATAAAAAAGACTATAAGAAACGATTAGGGATTGAGAACTCACAGATTTCAAAATCGTATATGGGAATATAATTAAGAGATGGAATTGGTTTTGATCATGAGAAACAGAAATATATAGGTTTAGGGCCCTCATCTATAATAAAATAAGGTAACAAATCATTTAAGCAACAATAAAATTATTTTTATAAGTAACATTATATACAGTGGTTTTGATGAAGTCTCACCTACTCAGCAGTCTTGTGCTTGTGAATGTGGTCGTTCTCAAACAAAATTATTAATGATTCAGTATCTAGGGAACGTGGTACACAAAGCATCAATCAGTTTCTGTAGCTTTGTACTTCTTTTGATCCTGAAGAAAACTTCACTTTCAACCTACAAGTGGAAACATAAAATCACAAGATCGACTAGAAATTGCAAGACAAAGCATGATGCTAGATTGGCCCAAGAGCTTTGACATTATTAATGGAATTGCTCGGGGGCTCCTCTATCTTCATCATGTAGGTCTTTTGAGCGTGCAGTGTAAAAGGGATCTCCATGAACTGGAAGTCGATCCTTCTTCTAAAGCATTTTCAGCTAATGAAGTCACAGTCCTTTAATGGAGGCTCGATAAACTATATTTCATGTTGGTCTGTTAATCTGGTGCTTTTGAAGTCAGTTTGAAAAGTAAAATATAATTAAGAGATTCCCAACCCATGCCTTAGCAAATGCACCCTCTAATTTTTTTTAATTTGTATTCTTTGGAGTTGAGGTGGAGTTCACACTACAGAAACACAGATGCTGATACAAGAACTAATATAAAAGCTTAAATGAATTAGATTTTTCACTTGAGGTGGTGTAATATTTCAATTTTTTTTTTTCTGTTCTTTGGTGGGTTGGTTTTGTGTTCCTATGCAAGAGGAGGAGGAGACAAATCTTTTTTTTTTTTTTTTTTCTCTCAGCAAACAAGAGGGCATGATCAAATGTCAAAATCTATAACAGAAATACAATATCCAAAAGAATGAAAATCTTTTGTTTAACCAAACCAGAAATAAAGAGTCAGAATTTGAGATTAGAGCCTAAAAACCGAACCTTGTTATTGGCAAGACCATAGAAACTCCATGATAGGATAGCTTCATCATTTCCTTCCACTGAAGACAGACACCAACTCAGCAAATTTTGTATTTTTTTTCTTCTGTGCCATGTCGTCAATGCGAAGAGAGAAGAGAATAAGGCGGAGTTGGCAGAGGTAGGAATTGTCGTCGTTGGTGTGGTGAGGTGAACATGTCGTTTGGGTGAGAGCCAAGAGAATGGAACTGACTTGTGCTTCACTGCTTCGGCTTCTCAATCTCAATCTCAAGCTCAAATTTGCAGCTAAATTTTTTCAATTTCGGGTTTCAGACTTTCAGGCAATCGCATTGTTCGAAAAATCGGCCTAGGCGGCTGAAATCGAAGACGAAGCAGCCGAAATCGAAGAAAACGAATTGAAGCTTGAGTTGATAGAGAAACGAAATGGCTGTGACTGCGAGTGCAAGCTTCGTGTTCGTTTTGAATATATTTAAAGAGTATAGCCGCGCGGCTATACTTTTAAAATATTCGAATATATTAATATTTAAAGGGTATAGCCGTACGGCTATACTGACGGCTATACTGTTAAAATAGTCAAATTTATTTAGAACGTATAGCCGCCCGGCTATACTCTTTAAATATACAATTTTGTCATATCATTTTAGGGTTTAGGGCTAAAATACCACTTTCGCCCATTGGGCTAGAGTTATTTCTTCAATTATTTTATTTATACAAGCGATATTAAGGAATGAGAATTTAAATTCTTTTCGATACCTTCCATTCTAATAATTTCCAGCTATGTTTGGGCAAGAATTAAAAATGAATTTTATTTATAACAAATAATAGGGGTTAAATCCATAAATACAACAACAAAAAATAGGGATCCACCAACATTTTGTGGATCAAAGAATGTTGAATTTCATAGTATAAAATTGCTTGTATAGGAATTTATTTTCTAAAATGTATCCATCGTAATTATCTACTAAAAGCAATTACAGTCTTTTTCTCATTGCACTTGACAACCCTACTCTTCTTCTATGAGATATATCAATCCGCGTTGTATTCTATGCAGATGAAAAATTGGATACAAAATAGTCTAACGAGACAACGAAGAGAAGTTTGCAGCTTTGTTTTGAAATAAATTGAAGGTATCAGAGGTCATATAACATTGATATACGAACTATTCTAATTGAGAATTTAAATAACATGTGTTAGATGAGAAGTAGCATCTCATTCTTACATATAACATATTATTTAATTTGTCTACTGGTTGTGCCTGTTGTTAAGCTGGTGCAACCAACATTCTTTAACCAAGAAATTTTTCCTAAACCTCAAAGAAATTTACCTAGGAAAACCTTTTGTGGGGAAGGGAAAGTTAGGATAGAAATAGAGGCAGAGGAAGGCTGAAGAACAATCGCGAGCACATTTGATATTACAGAAAATGTAGCGAAGGAATTTAGAATGGCCATTTTCCAAATTAAGCAAACATCTTACAATAAAATCAAGATAGGAACTTATAACAAGCTTTCATTAGAGTAACAATGTCCAAAAACACAAGATGAACACCACACCACACTCAACACACATAATTGCTCATTAGTGTTGTAAATATAAAAAAGATGAGATATCACTTAGTACAATCAAGTAGTTCTTCATTCCTCGTCACTCAAATCATTGAAAGCATCGCGCAAATCATTGAGCATTTCATCCCACGTCTCCTCCACATGCAGATGAAATGAGTATCCATCAACAGGAAGAACAAAATTGTCCATACCACAAAGAAATTCAGGAAATTCAAAACCCTTGCACATAAATTTACTAATATGAGACGCAAGCTTTGATATTTCATCATCGTTCTCATTGAAACCAAAACAATCTCTAGCATCCAACATCACCAGATCTTTGCATCCGCACAGCAACGTGACAAGACCATCCGGATTAACTTTTGCACCCTTCAAATTGAAGTACTTGATATTAGGCACGAACTTCATTATTGACAATGCCTCACGTCCATGAACAGAGCCTCTGGACAAATCTAAACCATAAAAATTCTTGCAATGTGTTTGTATAATTGCAAGTATTTTCGCCAAATTTAAGCATGAACCCAATGATAACACCTCCAAAGTTTTCCACTTGCCAATCAGCTCTAGGTTCGCGTGTTTGCTATCCAATAAATCTCCTGGTAAACTCAAAGTCACAAGGCCAGGACACCTGCACACATTCCACAACAACAAAAATGCTACATTTACATTTATAAGGAAAATTAAACTGGGTATACTTGAGGGTTTTGAAAATTAACTTGTTTTGTTAAACAAGCGAAAATGATAAAACTTACACATTTGCAGCAAATTCAAAGGCTTCTACTGTGCAGCATTTGGGAAGCTTGAGCACAGACAGTAGCGTTTCCGCTGCTCCGATTGATCACAAACTTTAAAAAAGCGGTGACAGAGCAACGAATCCCATCAATTTGATACTCACTCACAAATCTGTCCATAAGATTTTGAAAATCCGGATATTCAGACACATCCCAAGGCAGACTTCAATACATTCGTTGTCTGGGAAAATGAGAGATTGTCAGCATGAAGGATTGATGGTCGCCTTGACTTGCACACAAAAGGAACATCCAAAAGCAGATTCCATTCCAACTTTCTCCAACACTTTGTCCAAGCAGTCCATTTCTAAGTCCTCCCATCTTCATTCGTCCATCTCCAACAACGATTTAATATAACTACATCTGTATACAATAAATTAATTAAACACCAAATTGAAAGAAGAAAAAAAACCATAATTTTCAAAAGAATACAAAGAAACCTGGGAAAACAATCATATGGCAATCCTTTTCCTATATAATAAGAACAAACAGGAGAATTCATTGATGGAGTGTTGGATAATTGTTCATTCAACAAGCACTTTCCTCATTCCAACAACAAAAAGTAGGAAACTAGTTACTAGTCCAGCAATACGATAATAGAGGCAAAGCAATTCTAGTATTTCCGTTTGGAAAACCAAGCAGGGCCCTTTGTTTCGAAAAATCCGCCTAGGCGGGCTGCTGGGCGGCTAGGCGGGAGCTAGGCGGGCGCTAAGGGGCTAGGCGGCTAGGAGGCTGGGCGGGTCACCTAGGCGGGTTGGGTCTTTTTTCGGTGCCGAAACCGAAGAAAACAAATCGGAGCTTGAGTTGATAGAGAAGTGAAATGGCCGTCCTCTGCGAGTGCAAGCTTCGTGTTTGTTGCGAATATATTTAAAGAGTATAGCCGCGCGGCTATACCTTTCAAATACGTTAAGATTTAAAGAGAATAGCCGGTTAAGATATTCGAATGTATTTAGACAGTATAGCCGCGCGGCTATACCCTTTAAATATACAATTTTGTCATATCATTTTAGGGTTTAAGGCTAAAGTTATTTCTTCAAAATTTTATTTATACAAGCGATATTGGGGAATGAGAATTTAAATTCTTTCCAATTCTAACAATTTCCAGCTATTAGTCCATTGGGCAAGAATAAAAAATGAATTTTATTTATAACAAATAATACGGGTTAAACCCATAAATACAACAACAAAAAATGTAGAGTTTACAAGATAATACTAGACGCCAACGACAATTGGAAGTCCATCATATGGCTATCAGGAATACAATCAAATATACCATGAAATACAATAATTGACATCTGGGATAGCCGATTGTAATCTAAACCAATCCTCTTCTTCAACTCTTCCACAAACTTAAAGTTTATTTCATATATAGTATGGATTCTGAAGCAAACCTTACCACAATGACTTGAGTGACAAAATAATAATCTCATAAAATAATGGTTATTGAACAGATAATTCTATTATAATTAGTTTATAAGGTTGCTTCAGTATAAAGGAAAAGAAAGCATAACAATCTGATGGAAATAGAACTCTAGGAGTAAAGATGAACTGGTGCATAAGAATCTTAATGTAAATTAATGAATCTTAGTACATTTACATTTATTCATTAGTTTCCCATGTAATCTAGTATTGAAACTGATTCTGAAGTTAATTTTGGAGAAAATAAAAAAGACAAACAGCAAACAGCAAACAGCACGTAATTGATTAGGTCCATATAATTAGATTTTGTTAAACCTAAACAACAATCCATTGTCGTCCAGCGGTTAGGATATCTGGCTTTCACCCAGGAGACCCGGGTTCGATTCCCGGCAATGGAACTTTTTATTTTAATTTTTTTATGTTTTTACACAAAACCCTAACAAATAGCTTTTCAAATCAACTTATAATCAACATTCCGTTGTCGTCCAGCGGTTAGGATATCTGGCTTTCACCCAGGAGACCCGGGTTCGATTCCCGGCAACGGAACTTTTTATTTTTTCTACTTTTGTTTATTTTTGTTTAATTTTTTTTTTCTACTACAGGAAGCTAAGAAAGTGGGGCATGGCAAGCTCCCATAGGTTGAAGTGAAAAAACAGAAGAAAGCGCGTCGCAGTGGATGATCTCTGTTCTCCTTCCCAAAATCCCAATTCCACCGATTTGGGATCACTTCCCTCTCTGCCTCAGTCTCAGAGCAGCTTCTGAGCACTTTCCCCTTTTCCTTTTGAACAATTAGTGAGTCCTCTCTCTCTCTCTCAAGTATTGCAGAGTTTTGCTGCTTAGATCGATCAGTTCATATCAATCTCGACTAAATTTCATTATAAGTAAAGGACTACTTTGGGTTCTTATAAATTCTTGGGTTGTACCAAAGTTGCTGTCATAAAAATGATTTCTTGTTTTCCTTGGATGATTAATTTTAACAAATTTTCTGTATTTGGGTAGGTTATAATCCCATTTAGCTCCCTCATGTCGCTTCCAAATGAAGATGATATGTCTTCTTCATCTGATACTCAGGTATTTATTCATTTACATTCAAAGGAACGCCCTTTGTTCCTTTTTTATAATTTTGGCTTTGTGGTTTCTGACCCAGAAGAAGGTGGTGGATTTTGAAGTTTTGTTTTGGGTCTGTATGAGAATGGCTTGGTGATTTTTGTGGGTTTTAAATTGTTATGTCTTGAAGTGCATTGATATGGATCTTATCAACATATAGACGGTTTAACAACCTTATTTAAGGACTGATTATGTTTAGTTATAGTTGATGCACCAGTTCAAGTCATTAATCAAATTTATATGTTCTTGACATCACTAGCTATAGTGTTTGATAGCCAAGTAGTTTGTACTAGCAAATTGTTCATTGTAGATTGTGGACATGGTCCTGAGGCATCATGTGCTTGGTTTGGTGATCACTGCTTTTGGGTAAAGAGCAAATGCCCGTGATCCAAGGGTTGTGTTCTGTAGTTACCAAAGCAGAACAATGGAAGAAAATATGAATTTGCTTATCTTAATGGGAGCAAATGGTGGATTTAACATTTCTAATATATGTTTTACATAAGGGATGTTCAAAGGTCAATCCCTTTGGCATTATCATAAGTTGCTACTTCAATGCACTATAAGGCTTTTCTGTTCATCGTGGAATGGTTCTTGTGTATGTGAAGGCTAGGATATGGATAATTCAGTGTTATTCTTGGTCTTGTGTAATGTAATTCAGAAGATAAAAATTTGAATATTTCATCTGTGCATGTAAAAATCAGCTGACAATATAGTTCTCATAGTTCCTTTCTCTTCTGGCTTGTGGTTGCAGATTACGTCACATATTTTTGGGGATCTCCTTGATTCCATTATTGTTGATGTTGCATCTGAGTGTCATCGAATAGCGAAGTTGGGTCTTGATCGTAATTTTGAAGAAGAGGAAGAAGAACTAAGGCTGTCAGCCCAAGCACGGGTAAGGGTAGCTGATCCTAGTAATAGTGGTGAAGCAAATAGCAAGTATGTGGTTGACATATTTGGACAGACCCATCCTTCTGTAGCCAATGAAGTATTTGAGTGCATGAATTGTGGTCGAGCTATCATGGCTGGGAGGTTCGCTCCTCATCTGGAGAAGTGTATGGGAAAGGTTATTCTCTGATATCTTCATATGTTAGACAATTGTTCATATTTTATGGTTAAGAAGACAAAAATAGAAAGTTCCTTGAATGAGAACGCTAGGGTGGAAACTAAAAAATGTTTTGGTTGTTTCCTCCACCACAGGGTAGAAAGGCTCGTGCCAAAGTGACAAGAAGTAGTACAGCTGCGCAGACCCGGCAGTCACGAGGCAACCCTGCTTCCACATACTCCACTTATTCCAATTCCAACAGTACAAGCCGGTTATCAAATGGAACATCCGGTGTTGCAGGGGAGGAGTATTCAAATGGTGCATTGGAAGAGCCATAAAAGCACTGGTGAGCTACTTGGAAGCAATGGATATCGTTAGTTGCTTAGATTGTTATGTTTGTGTAAAGTGAAGGCAAATTTTGAGTAGGCTTTTGTTGGTTTAGGCACTGCGATATAATCTGACTTGGAGAGTATAGTGATCACATTCTTTTTTTCAGTATGAAGAAGAGCCCCCTTGTATATAACATTCTTGACCATGTCTCGAATGATAATTTGGAATCTTATACAAGTTGATTTCGGCTTCAAATTCTAACTATTTCCTGAGCTATCAATACAAACGCGATAAAGGTCTTGAATTGAAGGGATTAAGGAACCACGTCTTCCCAATAAGTGGAAAAATGCATGTTGAAATACAATGTGTCTCCAACCACAGCTTTTGACGAGGACCAACCGTTGGTATAAATGTTTGATGTCAACTAGAACTTCTTTGACTAATTACTTTTCGGTTTTGTTTAAGTAGTAAGAGAGTGTGAGAAAATGGGTGATGATTGGGATAAATTAAAATGTTCGATCGTTTCCATGACTAATTTTGTGTAGGGATTACTATACTTTGAATAATAACATGTTCCTATTGGGAATGTATACAAGTGATAGAGCAAACAATGAAATATTATTAACATTTTATGTGGTATGATATTGTGCAATGAATCATAGCTCGGATCGGAACTGATAAATGTAATAATGGGTATTCTATGCATAACCTTAGACTTGGCAAACATGTCGTATTTGTCGTACTTGTGTTGTGTTTATGTCAATATGATTTCTTAATGAGTTGACACGAACACAACCTATTGGGTTAATGGGTGGAACGTATCATACATGAACACGATGTATTTCATCCGTTAAGAATAGTGATTCATTTTTAAAAAACATGACTTGTTTCACCCTTTTTAAAAATAAACTATATTTCTTAACTAATTGTTAAATGAAAACAAAGTTCCGTTGCCGGGACTTGAACCCGGGTCTTTCGGGTGAGAGCCGAATATCCTGACCAACTAGACTACAACGGATTTGATGATAATATATGTGCTTGAAATTATATTAACGTGTACGGATTCCTCACATTCTTGGGATTCCCTGCCAAAAGTAATTTGACGCCTCTCTCCCTCCGTTTATTTTGTTGGGGTCCATATGATGGACTCAACTCAACACAGGATTTCCTAGCAGCAGCGTCCAATTTCTATGAATTTACTATCCATAAGAAAAGGTTGGGAAAATATTTTATAGCGGAAATACAAAATTGGTCACGCATAGCCATGGAGGGTCGGGTGAAGAAGGCCGAGAGCGCGTCCATGAGGGACTTGGTGGTCTCGTGGCGGTTGTAGGACATCTGGACGTGCTTGTGCAGCGCTCCGAGGATGATGTGGCGCGCCGTGAAGTGTCGTCGCGCAGCCATTTCTGATAGAGAACGACGTCGTCTAGTGGGGTGTCGGGGGTGGGGGTTCTGGATTTTAGGTCGGGAGGACGTAAGCGACATTGTTGTCTCTCTAGGTTTGGAAGTTGGGGGTGCAGTCGAGTTGGTGGGTGGTTTTGAGTTCTGGGAATACGAGTGCGGAGAATGACAATGAGTCGCTGTTCATTGTTGAAGGACTTGTTGAAGCAGAAACTACTCATGATGGTTTTTTTATGGGATTTTGCCGTATAGCCGTTCGGCTATACTAAAAGGTTTAGCCGCCCGGCTATACTCCATAAATTTAAAATACTATAAATATAATATTTACGAGTATCGCTGGTAAAAATATTTCAATCGTATAGCCGCCGGCTGTACTCTACAAATAGAATATTTTAACCGTATTATGTATAGCCGCGCGGATATACCCCAAAAATAGAATGTTTTAACGTATAGCCGAGCGGCTATACCCTTTAAGTAGCATAATATGAAATTCTTTTTTAATTACTTTAATTAGTAGTTATGTTTTAGTTATTATTTACTTAGTGAATAATTAGTATTTAAATATTTTATTAAAGAAAAAAATAAGAAAATTTTAATTATTATTTATTAAGTAATATAATTCATGAAGTTAATTAAAATATTTAATTCTAATTATTCACTAAAGAAATAATAATTAAAATATAATTACTAATTTAACTAATTAAATAATTCAAAGATATTATTTAATTAAAAAAATTAATTAACCTAAACATACTAAGTTTATATTCTTTCTTTTTTTTTTAAACCTGTCCCGACGGAAGTTCATCGGTATATGTTTTTCCCGGCGAATAGTATAGCCGCACGGCTATACGCCGGTTTAGTTAATAGGATAGCCGCGCGGCTACACGCCGGTGCATTTTTTAAATTTTTTTAATCAATAGTATAGCCGTGCGGCTATACGGGGTTCCTTTTTTATTTTTGTAGTACCAAGTATAGCGGTTATACCCTTTCAGTCTATGGGATTTTACCCGCAATGCAAGTTTCTTACTTGCTATCGAAGTAGTTAGCCATTTATTGCTTGGTCTCGACGCCAAGAGTCGTCATTTTGTATCACAACTGTACCAATATATATAACTTTCAGTGAAATTCAACATCCCAACAATTGTGTCAGATATGGAACACAATTTTGCATCTAACATAATAAATCAGCTAAATTGACTGTGGAAGTAGACACACACAGAAAAAAAGTGTTTTTATAATCTAATAGATGTGACACTAGACACAAAATCCATATTTGTACTCAATAATTTAAAATAATTTATATGATGATGATGATGATGATGATGATGATGATGAGATGCAAAGACATGCATGCATCCATCCATCTTGTCTAGGTATAGGAAATCTGTGGATGTATCGTGCCAGATTGATGGTGGTTCAACTGACCAAAGATATGTTAGTACAAATATTTATAGGAACTATGGAGGTTGGAAGAAGTATCTCCAATGTAATGAACTCACTAGAAGAAAAGAAAAATATACAATGGCTAGGACCCATATCCTAGCCAACTGGTTGATTAAGACTCGCTGAAATCGCTACATGATCCAAAATCAACTGGACACACAATTATTACTATACACGACATGTTTAGTGCCCATCTTTTAGTTCCGTCTTCGGCCAGATTTTGTTTGTCTTCTAGAGTTGGCAGGAGAAGATTGCTTTGAAGAAGGTACAGGCAAGAGCGTTCCCCCTTTGATGCCATCTGAATCCGTCATGTCGTTAAGTGTTTTTTGGGCTTCAATGTAGACTGTAAGATCTCTAATCTGTCACCATCATCATTTAGACTTGTTAAGATGAGAAACCAGCAACTTCTAAATAGTGGCTAACAAGCAGAAACTCGTAACGTCAATACCTGTTCTTCCAGATCAACCATCTTCTCCTCTCTTAACCTCAGTGATGCAGCTTCCCTAAAAGGAGTTTAAATCATGGAGGATATATAAACCAAAGAATCCAGTGCCGCTATTAATAATCACAGACTTGCCTCTATGCCATATCCTATAGATCTAGCACAGGCACATGGGTCCTGAAATGATCACTATCTGTTGCGTGGGAGAGAAGGGGACAGGATGGGAAGAGAGAAAAGAACAGAAGTTTTGGCAAATACTAAATGGCTCTCGATATTTCACTTTCAGATTTTGAACAACCCCTTATTACCCTCATGGTCCTATCTGAAGTGTTAGTATAAACAAGGGGAGACTTGACATCTATCAATGAAAGAGAGAAAACAATATGTACCTCACTTCAATTTCCTTCAACTTCCCACGCCAGGTTTCTTGGTCCTTGATGAGATTACGGTTGATCTAAGAAACAAACACACAAAATAGGCACAATCAAATAAAATAAATTTCAGAAAGAAAAAAATAATTGATTTCACATAAACACAGTACTCCAATGCCAAACCCCAAAATATAGACGAGCACATTACAAACTCACATCTGCAACAGCATTTCTTTCCTCAAGACATTTCTCTAGTTTCGCTTGAATATCCTGCATCTTGGAATTTACAGCCTTCTCCACTGCTTCTAAAATTGAACTTTCCTTTTTACTTTTGGCCTCCATAAGTAGAGATTCATAATACTGAATTTCAAGAAAAAGAAAAGGATATTACTTGATCAACAGCCAATTAGGTAGAGGGAAAAATAAGAACACAAAGAAGAAGTGGGTTTGGTGACAACCTACTTGTCTTTGAGTCTCAAGCTGACTTGCAAGAAGTCGGTTATACTCGTCTACAATCTGTTGTAGCACAACATCTAAAGATCAGTTATGTGAATAAGAAAACGCCAAATAATGGATAGTGCAAGGTGGAGTAAAAGTAAAAAAATTTCTTAAAATAAACACATACAGTTTCAACTTTGCTGCTATAGAGGGCTCCACTAATTCCAGAATCGTCACTGCATTCACACCTGTCACAATCCCCTTCCACTGACATACATTGAGAATCCGTATCAGTTATTAGCTTGCCATCAATTTTCGATTGGTTCAGGCGGTGAACATAAGCATCACCAACGTAATCCCAGATCTGCTGCCTGTTCAACTCAAGAGAATAGCAATGTTGTGTATCCTTCCAGTGCCTAACAGCATGACCTTCTGTATATCTTTTTACAGAGCAAATAATATCAATAATTTTCTGTGCTGGACAAATTTATTTAAGACAACGCCATAGCTCATCAAGTAAACGATGCGTAGGCTATATTGTTTTCTTGCTTTGGAGACAGAAATAACCAAAGATATAAGAAGAAAAAAGAGTGCATCATGTTTACCTTCCACATCCTACAAAACCACATATTACGCAAACCCAGGGATTCACAGATATTCCACATACAGAGCAAGCTGGCTTTTCATCCTGCTGCTGACAAAATCGGCAAACCTAGTGGCACACAAATATTAAATCAGCAACTTTCTTCTATATAGCTGGACTCTCAAACTTTGCTTGAGTCCTAATACATATCAAAGTTACAAAGGGCTCAATGCAACTCAAGGAAAACTCAAGCTGAAATTGATAAACCCAATTAAGACCACAATCGTTACATAGAAATCTTTCATTATAATCTACATAAGAAAAAAAAATTCTAACTACTGAACCCATCAGTGGTCGGTCCAGTTTAATGGATTTTGAGTCCCTCAGTACCTGCAACTAGCAAAAGATATCAGCAGTGCAGTCAACAATGCTCTCAACCAAGATCTCTAATAAACTTAAACACATCAGACAAAATTTTGGAACAGAAAACCAACTCACCTGACAAGATAAATAAGTCCATTTTGAAATGCATGGACATTGAAATGAATGGTCACAAAGTGTACTCGCTATTCCACTAGTGTCTGCATCCAATCTCTCTGACATTGAAACAAAAGTTAAACCAAAATAATATAAATACTGGGCACAAGAATATCACATATCTGAAAAAAAAAATAAACAGAAGAACCCCCGCCCAACTAAAGAAAATTGTGACTCACCAAGGCAAACTGGGCAAGTTGGTAATTCAGTACATCCTTCTGGAGGAGTCCCAGCTATTTCATCTGAATCTGTGTAGTCCACAGAAAGCAGAAACAGAATGTGGCACACCTCGGCCTAAAAAAAAAACAAACAAACAAACAAAGAAAATCACACACATAAGCTCAAGATATACAAAATACATCATACATGAATATAAACAATAATAAGAAAAACTCATTACCTCTCCAGGCGAATACTTCTTCCCATTTAAAGTGTGATAAAATCCGTCAGCGGTCATCTGATTCTTCAGCTCAACTAAAACACTGTACCGATCTTCCATCCCATCGTTCCTAATTCAATTAAGCAAATACTAAATTGGACTTTGTTTGATCACTAAGGAAACAAAAACATAGATAAAATGAAACTTGAATTTCAAACAAAGATATTCACTGAACTGATATATAGACCCTTTTTTGCCCTTTACTTCACAGCATTGTTTTTCATATTTTCAGCTCAAGTTTATCTTTTAAATGTGACTTATTATATTTATGAAAATTATCAATGTAAGCCTGGCACAACTCTGTGGCTCAATTGAAGTAAAATCCTACCCACATTTTTTTTTATTTTAAAGAAGAAAAAAAAATTGGCTATTTCCTCAATTTCGTCAGAAACCCATTTCAGGGTTTTGATCAAGCAACCAACCCAAGATTTCCTCAATTCAAAATTTCTTAATTTCTCGGTAAACAAAGAAAATCTAGAAGCGGTACCTGATGAAGACGAGTTCGAGGGCATGGTCGATTCGGGACCCACAGAAGCGGATAAAGTCGTCGAAGGAGAGGTAGTTGGGAACAGCAATGACGAAGAGGAGAGTGGATCGAGAGGCAGGACTGTTTGGCAGCGACGAGTGTCCTATGCTTCGGAACAGGTGAGCTATGCCTCTTCGTTCGCTGAATTTGGGGCTGGTGTTAGGGTTTGATTCAGTAGCACTGGTGATCTTGGAAGTTGTGATAGTGGTGAACTCGGCGTCTTCGAGGCTGAGGGGGTGGTTGGTGTCCACTGAGTGGACTCGGAGGAAGAACATTGTGGGTTTCTGAGTCGACTTGGTTGGGGAAAGAGAAAAGAGAGAGAATAGAAATGACAATTTTGAGAGACAAAGCTCTTGGCCCGATTGGTTCATAGAATGAATTTGAGGGGAGATCATGTTTTTATGTTATTCACCAGGGAATGAGAATGGAAGATTCATTTCTCACGTTTGGTAATGCTAGAAAAGTAACTGAGAAATATCACTTTATTTCCTTTCTCATGTTTGTTTTGAGTAGGAATGAAAAACAAAGTTTGTATAAATTTTCAATTATACCCATATTAAATCAAATTAAAAAAAATGCATTTAATGATATATTATAATTCTAAATTGTTAATGAGGATAAAATAGTCATAAAAAAATATGTATTTAATGTTAACCCATTTTCCCAAACTTTCCCATAAGAAGGGAAAACAAAACCCAAGTTGGGACCCCTTACTTTCCCATGAGCCATACAACGATTTCTCATATCTAGACTAACCAAACATGGAAAAACAATTGATTTCTCATTTCCAAGTCTCCTTTTTCATGAACCAAACAGGACCTTAAGGTTCAAAGCTTACTAGTATGGCTGATTTTGAGACGGAACGGAATTAGGGGATTCAATTCCATTTCAAAAAAGTTCGGAATAAAAATTATTTTCCAATTCCATTATAAAAAATTTCGGAATTTCAACATCCATTACAATTCGGAAAACTCATAATCGAAATTATTGGAAATTTTCAGAACTTACATATTTTGGAATCTTTTTGGCAAGTTTTGGAAAACCATTGAAAATTTTAAACATGTCTAATGATTTGAAAGGTTAAATTTAGCTCAAATTTGAAAAATCATACGGAAAAGCTTGAAAACCTATTATATGTTGTTATCCTTTATAAAATAGCTCCTCTATGTGTATTTAGTCATTAAGTCATATCAAATTCAAAATGAAACTAGTCATTATGTGTAGTCTAAGCTTGAACTCTCAATATATTTCGAAATTTGGAATTTTCATAATCTTGAAATACATTCCAATTCCAATCCAATTTTTTTTCGGAATTTTCGGATTTCAGAACTTTCAGATGTCGGAATTGATTATGACTTGCCAAAATCGAAAAAAATTCGGGTTTGAATCAGAATTTCCAGTCCAACTTGCCCCCTACTTGGAATTAGAATTTCCAGTCTAGCTTGCCCCCCTACTTAGTAATGTCGAGAGTCACTCACTCTCTTAGATGTACTTAGACCATCTCTAAACATGTTGGGGCTAAATTCAAATTTTCATCCTCTAAAATACAACTATTCATTTATAGACTGGACTTAAATTGTTTTTTCCTCCAACCATGCAGACTCATTATTTGAGTCCACAGCTTCATTAAATTGTTTAAAAACGGTATTTTATTTCAAAGATTTTAAAAAAGAACAAGTTGTTCAAACTGAACTGTTAGATTTCAACGCACAAAAGCCAGAAGCCACACACTCGTCCTTGAATTGGATATGAAGAATTGTATATGGCAAAAAGGAGTTCCGTTGCCGGGACTTGAACCCGGGTCTTTCGGGTGAGAGCCGAATATCCTGACCAACTAGACTACAACGGATTAGTTGATATAATTTTACTCAATAGCATACTTATACTATTTGCATCTCACACTCTTTTCTTCCTCCAAAAATCATTATTGCTGAAAGTGGGGCGGTCTTTGTTTAATATTAATATAATCTTCAGATACTAGCCCACCAACTTAATTCCTATTTTTACAAAATATGAATAATTTGTCAATAATAATATTATAGTATTTTAGTTATTTGGATCCTCTGAATTTTGTTCATTTAAGATGGTCTCGAGTTATAATTTTTTTAAATGTTAAAGTACTTATTTATTGTATCAATTGTTTATTGCATCATTAAAAAATTTTTGTATCACTAATGGTCCCTAATGTTAATATAGGTGTTCTTAAATAGTCCCTCTATCAAAAAAAATATTAAATTCAGAAATATAATCGTCAAATCAATCCAAAATTATAATATATATATATATATTTTATTTCCTTCCCTTCTCTATTTCTTTCTTTCTTCTTCTTCTTTCTCTCTTCCTTTTCTTCGTTCTCTGAGAATATCTTTTGTTAACAAAACGACTTGAAAATTTCTTTCCAACTCTATTTTGCTGTCCCTGAATTTCATTATAAGCAAGCACCGACTGTTCTGACCTTTTCTTTGGTCTCGGAGAGATTAATAATTCATAGCAGCAAAAGTAGCAGCCATTAGTGTACAAGGAGGAAGGGAAAGAGATGCAGCCTTCTACCTCCAAACCCAAGTTTATATCATTTTGCATTAGTTTCTAACGATTTTTCCTTCCAAATTTTACAATTTAAACATATTACAATGAAAATAAATTGGACCTCATGTTTCCCAGCGGAGACCTTGACATACTCATGATACAAACTGGGTCACGACACCTCCCGTATCTGCCAAATCCAACATCTTACCTCTGCATCAAGGACTGCAAGCAAAAAGAAAAAACACGTTTGCAATCAAAACATGTACATGTATCCTTAAAGTTCCATCTAGTCAAATCGAAAATGTATTGAATGAAATGCATTAAGAATGGCCCTAAAAGGAAGCTAGCGAAAGCACTTCGTTCAAATCCAAGTTGCATCAAGAAACATAATACAGATTCATGTTATACCTGTCGCTGGCCAAGGTAAATGAAAGAGAAAAAGAATAAGGAACCTATACTTTTGAATTTCTAGCTGGAATAATTAGCTTATTCTTGTTCTGCCAGATTCACCCAAGGAAACCACAAGAAATAATCTCACTGGTTGAAGCCTCCAAATTCCTTATAATTTTAGATTGATTTGATGATTATATCCCTGAATTTAACAATTTTTTGGATAGAGGGACTATTTAAGAGCACCCATATTAACGCTATAGATCATGAGTGATACAAAAAAACTTTAAGGATGCAATCTGATAGTTTCGTAAACGTTAGGGACGCTTTGTGATAAAAAGCCTTTAGAATATTATTGTCCCTCTCAATAAGAAAAGTCCTTAAAAAAAAAAAATTTGCTTTTCAACCTGCACACAAGAAATAGTAGAGGCATCAGAAGCATGCAATATATGGTAAAACCATATTTACAGATATATAATTTGTTCAAGGACCCTTCCCTCAGTTGCTACCAAAAACACCCTTTCAACAGGCAAAATTGTACCAAATGGGTTTGGGTCCTATGACAACATTATATGTGTGTATATATATATATATATATCCTTCGAAATTTATACAAAACCAGTATAATTGGCTTATCATAATAAGCTTAGTCAAACAATTCCCAATCCTGAGTTATTTTGGTAGAAGATGGCAATGGGGTTGGGGCATTTAGGCTTCCAACCCCCAACTCAAACCTCTCCCGTTTTGTAGTGACTGAGACTGCATTGCTGCTCTTATTGCTGAATGGATTAGAGTTTCTTGCCTTTAGTTTGTCGAGTGTGTCGACAAAGCTCTGCACACGACGAACCTGTGCACGAATATAAAGTTTATAAACATTGTGATTCTCCATTGCTATATGTAAATCAGACGAATTTTTTCAAGTGAAAATCTCAAGCAGGCACTTCTAAGGCACAGATGGACTAAAAAGCATAAAAGTTGCACACAAATGCAGTCTGCAGGGTTGAAATTTCTCTATTTTGCTGCAGTACAGCAAGGCAACAGCATTTTGTTTGTAGTGGTTTTTTTTTTTTGGTGAAAGTTTGTAGTGGTTTTAAGTCCTAGGATTCCTTTCTATGACCACTCAAATTATGCACATGTGAAATAATTAGGTATGAATCTGACCCTGGGAGCAAAAGAACCAACCCCCACCCATCCTTTTGTTCAAATGGAAGAATCTGACCCTCCCATCCTTTTCTCAAGTATTATCAACAAACTAAAACTAGATTTCGTTTCAATTTGCACACACTTGGGCTTCAAATTATATTCACATCAGGTTTTCAGTCTCTGCCAAAAAAACTCAATTTTCTAGTTCTACATCACCAATGAATCTTCGATAAGACAGTATGACACTAGTCTAGCTCTTGTTTAACTTTATAGAGCATAAATCTCAAGCATGATTTATCCTAAAGCAACACTATTGTTCAGGACATATGGATAAGGTTCCCATACACATGGAAATCCTATGAATCATGGTAACGTTTTGAAAGGAAGAAAGTATCACCAACCTCAACCCGCCTCTGTACTTTTGCTTCTCCATCAGCCGCAATTGCATCCAATTTAAGCAACTCCACCATGAGCAACTCTGTTAAGACCCCAATTTCCTTATCTGAAACCTTGGTGCCACTGAGCAGAGTTGCCTCGAAATCAACAATCTAACAACCACTAACAGCGCCAATTAGTTCATAGGATGATGCACGAAAAGGACTTAATCAAACAGCAGATACCAACCTTTTGAGAGAGCTTGTCAACCTCTGCCCTAACTTTGGCAACCTCTTCATATGCTTTTAATACACCTTGATTTTTCTTCATCTCTTCAAGCTTCTTCTCTTTGCTAGCTGGGTCTTCTAGTAATATAATCTTAGACATATCTTTTACACCTGCCATGTGCAAACATTCATTATCTTCCTTCTCCTTCCCTGTAAACAACAACCTTTGCTCCTTTGGCTCCAAGCCAGTCTCATGGGCAAGAACTCTTTTCAAATCACCTTGCATTTAACCAAAACTAAGAATAAGTTCCAAAATGCAGAACGATAAACCAAAAGCTCTACAGTCTACCCTTGAAAATAAATAATGTGGCAGAATATATGTTTCTGAAGCAAGAAGCAAAGAAAATCATGAAAAATAAAAATAAAAGATGAGAAAACCAAGAAGCAACCTTTAATAATTCATGGCAATATTGAAATATTAAAAAAGAATCAGACAGCAATGCTAACAAACACTAGGTGAAAAACTGCAATTTTACTGATTATTTATCTAGGCCAACAACAACTCCAGACCTAGCATTGTCCATACAGAAATTTTTTACAGCTTTTAATTATAAAATAATGAAATTGGCTTGAATGACAATTGTCAAATTTTCCATGAAGGAAAAAGAACCCAAATTGAGAATGTGGAATGTATCCAAGAAAATGAGAAAGAAAATAAGAGGAACCCAGAAAGTAAATGAAATTAAAAAGATGATTACCAAATGTGGATTGAGCATGGACAATGACATCATGGTAATAAGAACCATGAGAAACCTTGATCTTGATCATAGGCCCAGAAGAGGCATCCCCAATGTCTCTCTTTTGGACAAGCATTCCACCAGGCCTCAGCTCCCAATCTATTTGCCTATCAAACGCATCATTTTCAACACCAACTTTTGATCTTTTTTTCATCCTCCACCAAATATATTTACCTGAGAAACATAAAATAAAGAGGAAATTGAATTATGAGAAAATGGAAAAGGTGGAGTCGGTGGTGGAGAGAGAGAGAGAGTGAGAGAGTGAGAGGTCTGTGAGTCTATGAGTCTGTGACTGTGTGATGGGTTGGAGGGTAGAGTAAGCAAAGAAAAGGCACTTGAGGACAGGGACCTCGAAACAGACTCTTCGGAGCTAGCGGTTGGTAGGTATGTACAACTCAAAAGTTGGTATACAGAGAAAGAGAGTAGTGCTTCACACGTGCACTCGTGCGAGCGACTGGACTGAGAATGTTTCTTAGAAACTAAGTGGGCTTTGTATTGTAAATATCAAGATTAAGATGTGGGCTTGTTTGAAAGAATTTGGACATGGGTTTGACGTGGGCAAATTTCATTTTTAGTACAACAGAAAAAAAACAAAAAAATTTGTCTGTAAAATATGCATAAAATAGTAACTTGAACTCTTGTTTTGATAAAACAGCAGCTGAATTTATAATTTCGAAAAATTTATTAAGTAACTTGAACTAGAGGTGGATAAAATTTCAACTCTTGTGAATTTACAATTTACCATCTCCATTTATTTTGTTTCATGTTCAATTACAAGCTTATTTAAATAGTGTTGTCAAATCTTTCAGATTATGAGCTCTTCTGAAAGAATTTTAACATGGATAATTTTTTGGGCTAACGACATTTCAGGCCTTCTAGATTTAGGGGTAATCTCGAAATAGGTCACATGGTTTCAATTTCATAAATTTTCACCTTGGCGTAAAAGTTTTAAGATTTGATCAATTTACACTCTCCGTTAATTTGATCATTTATTCTTCTGTTAAATTGATGATGTGGGAAATGACGGACCTATTTTTGTGCTGATGTATAAATAAAAATTAATAAATTTTTCTTAAAAAGCCTCCCTCCCACCTCGCACTGAGTCATTGACGCATTTCCCCTGTCTCTCTCACTACCTTCCTCCCTCTCATTCTTTCTCTCCACCACCACCCAATAGTAGCACCAAACCCATCACCCGCCCAGTCAAGTCGCACCCAACTCACCAACCCACTGCCCATTCGCCCCATTGTCATCGACAAACTCCTCTGAACTTTTTTTGGCGAGTTGGGTATGATCCGGTGAGTTAAGCAATCATAAATATGTCTAATTGTCTACAATTATGCCTTTCGAAATTATTTAAAAATCCTAAAAAATTATTTTAGTATCCCAAAAATAAATTTTACCTTCCAAACCCTAAATTCAAGTCTCAAACCAAACACTCTAGCTTCCGAACTTGTTCCAAAACCATTCGTAATCCTTGAACCCTAGCCCTAAACTTACTGTAGGGCACTTAGGACCCGAATTTTTGTCAAGATATGTTTGTCTCGACAAAATTTTTGTCGGGAAAGCTAATTATGTAATTATTATAATTAAGTAATATCTTAGCATTATTTAATTAGTAATTAGCTTTTAGTTATTACTTCTTTAGTGAATACTTAATAATTAAATATTTTAATTAATTTCATAAATTACTTAATAAATAGTATTTTTTTATTTTAAATTCTTTTGTGGACTTCAAAAATTGTTTTTAATTTCCAAAAGTATTTTTAAAATAGTTTAGATACGCATTGAGGTAGATTTTAACAAGTGGTTTGTTGTCAGAAATCCAAAAAGAATTTGCCAGGAAAGATCTATCGTGACACATACAAAAAGTTCGTTGGGGTAGGTATATCTATAAAAAAAAGGGAGACTTTGGAAAAACCCAAAGGAGAGAGAAATTTTTTGAAAGAAGCGAAAATGGACAAAATTGCCCTTATATATTTTTGAATTTCCTAAGGAATCCTTTACATTTGCATGTCTTTAATTTGAAAGTTGAGAGGTTTTTCTGTTTTTTTTTTAAAGCTTTGGATTTTTCCAAAAGTGAAACTAATTATGTATTTTTTTTTGTCAAAAACCTACTTCACTTTAAAATTAAGCAGTTTAAGGTGTTTGGTAAAAATAAAATATCCTAATTATTTTAAAGCATTGGCCTTCTAACAGCAACTTTTAAAAGGTGACTTTGAGTTAGTTTTCAAAGCTGCTTTCAATTAATTCCCAAAATAACATCATTAATTTTTAAAAAAGACACCATCTCCACCTCCACATCCAACTCCACCACCTCCACCATCATCGCCACCACCACATCGTCCTCTCCCCCCTCCACCTCCACTGCCACCACATCCTCCTCCTCCGCCACCACCTCTTCCTCCATCTCCACTTTCACCATCACCTCCTCCTCCTCAACCTCCACCACCTCCACCTCCACAACCGCTATCCCACCTCCACCTTCATCACCACCACCACCTCTTGTACAACCACCTCACTTCCATCTCTTTCACCGTCACCACTATCATTACCACCACATGATTAACGCATAACACTTTCAACATCATATCTATTTTAGTTATTATTCACAGTTACAACAGTTTTATATTAAAATTTACCAAATGATTTTGAAACTACTTTTTATACTAACAGTACTTTAAAAATATTGTTTACCAAACATGGAACTGCTTTATTTTACAACTAATTATTTTCAAAGCACAATAGAAGCAATTTTTTTAAAAAAAGTGATAGCAATTTTAAACTGACATTCCTCATAGTATATAGCTAAGCTAACACGACGGCGCAAAGTTTAGTTCTTGGTCCAATTAATGTTTTGAATATACTCCTAACAAAATTTCCAAGGCAGGCAAATTTTTCAAAGAAAAGTACGTGCACATATACTTGTATAGGAAGAATCTGAAATACTTTTGAGACTTATCTTACACACGTTAGACAACACATATAAAAATTAATTCATTAAAATCACAACAAGATTAAAAATTTCCACACACAGGTCAGGCTTTGATTTGTCAACCAAGAAAAATAATTTCTTATATGTGACTCGTGAGGAGCCAAGTATTTTTTGTTCGCCTGGTTGTATGTTGAAAGTTCGAAGCCATAGTGGTCCAAAGACCAAGAGACTGTCTCGCTCAACTGCACTGAGAATACAACTTTAAGTCAATCATTTTGTTATTAGAAGAAAAGGTAGAAAAAACTAGATATATATCAGCATCTTGATGTGGTCTGCACTTTGAAATTGGATTGGTTTAGTCCTCTTGGGGATGGGATTTCTTATTAGGACCCGGGAATTTGTGATATCCGATTATTCTGTGTGTGTGAGAATATGGTTAGCTTAATTATTATATTATCATGATTAAAACTTTTAAACTCTTATAAACCACTTGTTGGTTAAGACTATGCTTGACGGTAATCTTCTCTTATCATATCTTGTCAAACTATTATGCTTTCACGTCATCCAATAATAATTATCCACTTGTTAAGCGCAAAGGCGCCTACCAATACCAATAAGATACCACTTAATCATTACTAAAAAAACTTAACTGCAGTAAACCACTTAATCACCATGCACCCTATACAAAGTCATTTTCTCCCAAAGAAACAAAAAGAAAACAAACAAAGAAAGTTTGTGAAGAACTGAAGTCCACTGAAACATGATGTTATCTAGCTGGCTTTGTAATTCACCTCCCCATGCCGGCCGGTTTTTCCTCTGTCATCATCATGTCCATTAGAAATTGATGAGAGACGACAACGAGGCCTCTCGATCACTGTCAAACCTACTGTCACAGTGTGACCATATATACATGTCATATGTATATATAATGCATTATCAAGATGCTAACCACCATAATTAGTGGCTAATACAAATTCCCTGTTGATGATTAACACACACATGCATGCATCAGATGACTAATTCAATTGCAATTTTCTCAGCCTGTAATAAATGACCAGCACCACAAGAAACCAAAGAGCCTTTAATTCCATGTTTGGCAAGAGATAAGAACACGAAGACACTTAACTAATGCTGTTTTATCTAATCTTAGTCAGGACCACGACTAATGACTTGAAACCTTAACAAACTTTGTTTTTTTTCCCACGAAAAACGAGAGGGATGTGAATTGGTAGGGTCCCACATTTGGCTAAAGACAATGCCCCAAAAGAAAGGATGGAAAACGAGCCGAAATTTCAAGTAGTCTTGTATAACTGTAGAGAAACGCTAAGAAGAATCGTTCACGCGCATGCATCAATGATAGGGAGTTGCCAACTAGCAGGTAGGGGACTGACCCAAGTATAGATCGTATTGTATTATTGTTTTGTTTCATATATGCAACCATCTTGTCATGTGTACTGGTATTGTAGAGAGTGTGCAAATAGCTCTTTCATTTAAATGGGGTTCTGAATTGAGTTCTCCAAATTTTGTACAATGGCACGTTAGTAAAGAAACTGATAATGGAGAAAAGAATGAGAAAGGTTTCTCTGTATTTTCTTGTGTGTCTGTACAACTCATATACATGGTTATAAAGGAGTACGTCTAGTCTAAAAGAGGTAAACTGTCAGACAAACATCTAAACTTTAGGACCTAATTACAGCAATTACAGTTTGATTTATTCACTGAGATTCGATCCACAAATCAAGCTTTGATTGGCGTTGACTGTGATTTCCAACACGGCCCCTCAAGCTGGAACGTGGATGTCCAAAGTTCCTAGCTTGCGAAGGAGAGCATGAAATAATGCACTGCCAAGTGGCTTAGTGAATATATCGGCTATTTGTTGAGATGAAGAAACATGAGCTGTCTTGATTAAACCTGATTGTATTCTCTCACGCACAGTGTGACAGTCAATTTCAATGTGTTTCGTGCGTTCATGGAACACAGGGTTGGCCGCAATGTGTAGAGCAGCCTGGTTGTCGCAATATAAGAGGGCTGGTTGCAAGTGTGTTACCTGCAAGTCTTGCAAAAGGTATTTGAGCCACACTAACTCACAGGTAAGAGATGCCATGGATCTATATTCTGATTCTGCTGAGGAGCGTGACACGATTGATTGTTTCTTGCTTTTCCAAGATATGGGTGCTCCTCCAAGGAAGATGCAAAATCCAGTAACGGATCGTCTGGTTGTTGGACAACTTGCCCAGTCAGCGTCACAGTATCCTTTCAATTGCAGCTTACCATGTGATGGGAATAAGACACCTTGGCCTGGTGCCTTCTTCAAGTAACGTAGGACACGGTACGCTGCCTCAAGGTGAGGTTTCCTTGGTTGTTGCATAAATTGGCTGAGAACATGGACCGAGAATGTGATGTCCGGCCTTGTGATGGTGAGGTATATAAGCCGACCGATGAGGCGTCTATATTGTGATGGATCTTTGAGTAGTTCACCATCTGAAGGTGTGAGCCTTTGATTTTGTTCCATTGGGAATTTAGTTGGTTTTGCTCCAATCATACCTGCATCCTCAAGTATATCCAAAGTGTATTTACGCTGGGAAATAGCAATACCTTGCTTTGAGTAGGCAACCTCAACTCCAAGGAAGTACTTTAGATGGCCTAAGTCCTTGATCCGAAAATTGTTGTGTAAAAATCTCTTAAGCTCTTCAATTGCGGTGTTATCGTTTCCTGTGATGATCATATCATCTACATAAAGTAACACTGCTGTAAAAGAAGCACCTCGTACCTTAGTAAATAAGGAATAGTCTGCCTTAGATTGTTGAAATCCGGCTCGTTTGATGGCTGTTGAGAACTTTGAGAACCAATTGCGTGATGCTTGCTTTAAACCGTAGAGTGACTTCTGAAGTCGACACACCATATTCGCCCCCTGTCGATGAAGGCCTGGAGGAGGCAACATATAAACCTCTTCATCCAAATCGCCATGGAGGAAGGCATTTTGGACGTCGAGTTGATGCAAAGACCAATGTCGCACAGCAGCAACAGCAAGTAAGCATTTGAGTGTGACCAATTTGGCTACGGGTGAAAAGGTTTCGGTATAGTCAAGACCTTCCATTTGTGTATAACCCTTGGCCACAAGGCGGGCTTTGTATCTTTCGATCGTGCCATCAGAGCGATATTTAATCTTATAGACCCATTTGCTCCCAATGGCTCGTTTTCCCTGTGGTAAGGGGCATAAAGTCCATGTTCTGTTTTGTTCCAGAGCTGTCAATTCAGCATGCATAGCCTCCTTCCATCGCGGATCTAAATAAGCCTGTGCAAAGGATTTTGGTTCGCTATGGGCAGAGAGACTAGTGATAAAGCAACGGTGAGATGAAGATAAATGATCATAAGAGACAAAATTAGATAAAGGGTGATGAGTACCTCGACGAGAAGACGACGACCCGGGGGGGAGCACGATGGCGTTGGAGCAATGGTAATCTTGGAGGTGTGGTGGTGGGTGGCGTTCACGTTGACTACGCCGAGGAACTACAGGTGGAGTGGTTACTGGGGATGGCATGGGTGTGTCAATTATAGGGTGTATGGGTTCAGGAGGTGATAGTTGCATGAAGGGTGGTGACGACATGGTGTTATTTGGTGAAGATGTAGTAGTAAGGTTGGGCTGGAGGTTGTCATGGATTTGGTTGGGCTGAGTGTGGGATAATGTTGGAATATTTGGTGATGGAGGTATTGGTGTTGGGTGAGTTGGTGCATGCGACATGTGTAAAGGATTGGTGAGTGTGGGTTGATATGTGACATCTGGTAAAGGCAAAGGTAGGATTGAGGGGTCTGGGTAATCAGTTTGTGTGTCTTGGGTTTGAGTAGAAAATGGGAATATTGTTTCATGGAATGTGACATCTCGACTGGAAAAGAAAGTTTTGGTAGAGAGATCATATAGGCGATAAGCCTTTTGGCCAAGAGGGTAACCCACAAAAATACATCGACGTGCCCTAGAATCAAACTTGTGTGAGGGTTTAGTGCTGGTGGCATAACATAAACAGCCAAAAACTCTCATATGATTGTAGTGAGGTGTGGTGTTGTGGAGCTTTTCATATGGTGTGCTTTTGGAGAGAACGGGTGTGGGTAGTCTGTTTATGATGTAGGCAGCAGTAAGAATGCTTTCCCCCCAAAAAGTAAGTGGTAGGTGGGCTTGGAATCGTAAAGCACGAGCAACATTTAAGAGATGACGATGTATAACATTTGGGATTGGGTTTACCTGTTACATTTCCACAAAATTGGGTTTTACCGAGTAAGGCCCTTATCTGATTGTACTCCTCCTCTGTGAATTGAGGAAAGTTCTGATGTGCATTCTCTGCAGTGGTGGGTTTGGTCGTGCCGTGAGCATTATTGGCTGTGAAGCGTTTGTTCCTGTTTGGTGGCTTGACTGCTTTGCCATGGAACTTGTGCCCTGGAGGAAAGCCGATGATGTAGTAGCAGCGATCAACTGTGTGTGTATCACCTTCACAGTGTGTGCAATACAAGGATTTCCCTTTGTTGTCTTGTGATTTTGCAGGTTGCCTATTCTCTGTGTTCTTTGTGCTTTTCTTCACGTTCATGGCATGAATAGGGCCGTCACGAGCATCAGCAAGCTGCCTCTGTTTTTCTTCTTGGAGTAAGAGTGAGTAGATTTTTCTAATATTGGGAAGTGGCTGCATCAAAAGGATTTGTCCACGAATGGCAGAATATGTGTCATTCAACCCCATGAGGAATTGGAGGATCTGCTCCTGCTCTTCCCTTTCAGCAATCTGCTTCAAACCTGCGCAGTTACATGAAGGTGGATCGTTGTACGATCCCAGTTCGTCCCAAAAGGATTTGAGCGTTGTATAGTAGACAGCTATGGACTGTTGTTGTTGACGGTGCTCAACGATCCCTCGTTTGAGTTCAAAAATACGAGAAAAATTCCCTTGTGAGAACCGTTCATTGAGATCTGCCCAGACTTCAGCGGCTGTGTCGGAAAAGATCACCGTATTGGTTAAGGTTGGGCTAATTGAATTGAGGATCCACGACTTCACGATTTGATTGCATCTTCTCCAAGCTCCATATTTAGGATCCTTCGCTGAAGGTGCTTTGATTGTGCCATCGACAAAGCCAAGCTTATTCTTAGCTTCCAGAGACATTATCATGGCGCGACTCCACGTCGCATAGTTGTCACCCTCCAAAGGTCGAGTGACGATAGCGTGCCCAGTGTGATCTGAAGGGTGAATATAATAGGGATCGTTGAAATCCATAACCTCTGTCAACTTCTTCTCTGATAAAGTTTCAGTCATGGTGGTCAATGATATTGGCGGAAGCAAAGTGAGCAATATCAGGCACCAGGATGGTGCTCTGATACCATAAAGAAACTGATAATGGAGAAAAGAATGAGAAAGGTTTCTCTGTATTTTCTTGTGTGTCTGTACAACTCATATACATGGTTATAAAGGAGTACGTCTAGTCTAAAAGAGGTAAACTGTCAGACAAACATCTAAACTTTAGGACCTAATTACAGCAATTACAGTTTGATTTATTCACTGAGATTCGATCCACAAATCAAGCTTTGATTGGCGTTGACTGTGATTTCCAACAGTTAGCGTGTCCATCTTGAATGTGACGGGACTAAAAGCATTGGAGGGTCCAGCTAAAATCTTTACCTCATAAGAGAGGGGGATGGGTACAAAACTTGGACCACCGTGGCCAAACTGATTCGTCTGAATCGCGTAACCCAGGATCAAAATCACAAAATAACCACAAGGACGCCAATGGTGGCACCTAATTAAGGAAATCTTTCAAGATTTTGTGTCACCGATGTGAAAGGAACAAGAGAAAATATAATCCCCAACCCTTAAGAGAGAGAGAGAGAGAGAGAGAGAGAGGTGGTCATGGAATTGGAACATTGTTGGGGTAGAGTTATCAAAGCAAACAATATGAGGTGGGGTTAAGGTTTGGGTTCTTCTCTCAATTAGAGCTAGGCTGCAAAGGGGTCAAAGAAATTCAGGTCATCAAAACTACCCAGGACAGGAGGTTTTGGGTTCATATTTCATTTCATACCTCTCTTGGGTCTACAAAAAGAGATTTTGTTGGGTGGGTTTTTGTCAGTTCATGGAGGCTATCATTTTTCAAGGGTTTTATGCACCACAAATCTTCAGAACAAGAGAGCAATTTCCAATGTGGTATGTAATGTTTCACTGGATCACAGCCCCCAACTTCTGTCACTACAACCTTGCAATTCTTAGAGCTATACTCTGAACTACTATTAGCAGCCATGTTGTGGACAAACTGGCACAAATTCCTCACCAATTTCCCTGACAAGGGTCCTTCATGGTGCAAGCCATACATGAAGTAAAACCCAAAAGGGGCAAAAAAATCAGGCATGGAAGGCAGTAATTTAAAGCAGGGTAAAAACCTATCCATCAATTTCCAACTTTTTGCATACATGAAGCAAGATAAGGGTGCTTTCCCTAGCCTCAGGTTAAAAAGCTCCCCACTGTTCCATACACTAAGCATGGCCCAATTGCTAGGCACCACCTCATCACCATTTGACCCAAAATCTCCAACCCTCAACCCATCTCCTCTTGGATAAGCCACCCAAGTCCCCAAACTCAGCTTATTTCCAAGCACTTTATCTATGTCATGTGAAAAAAACTCAGTGGAAGCCATACACTTTCTGTAAAGATACTCAGCTTCCTCAATCCTCAGCTTTGCAATTTCGACACCCGAAGACACCCGACACGGCCTGTAGCGAACCGGGTTCACAAGAATAGCCGGGGTCCTGAACTTGATGTAGCCAAATTTGTTCATGAAAAGCCCGGCTGAGGCCTGGTTATCTTTCTCCGTGGCCATGTATGCATAATCTACATCATTGCAAACGAACCATTCTTCTAATCGACGCACGAGGCTCGAACCAATCCCTTTTCTTCTGTACAGCGGCGAGACCCTCAGGCCTAAGAGGTAGCCTACCTTGGCTTGATCTTTAGGTGGTGGCTTGTTGGGATGAAATGTGACCAACTTTATAGAGCCTTGGATGACCCCGACCAATTGGTTGTCCAGCTCGGCCACCTATATGAATAGTATATGATCACAAAACTAAATTGTTTCAACAGGACATATCGATCTTGTCAATGGAAATTAAACAAGAAAACTATTGGAAACTATTGGGAAAAAAAAAAAGGAATGTTGCGAGGTACCAGCATCTTGTGCATCGGACTGTTTCGGATTCTACATATGGGGTCACCCATCGTATCTGTGAAGAGGAACACACGCTCAGATGGCCCTACTTCGCATCTTCGTTCAAGATCTTCCACTCTGCCTCTGTCAGCCACCCCATCATAGCTTCGAATTATCGGCTCCTGAATTCCCATTTGAATTTAGCCCTAAACCCAAGATTTGTGAGCTTGATCACAAGCAGAAACAGAAACAAAGAGAGGATTTGTGGAGAGAGAGCAAAACTATAAGCTGTATTAGCTTAAGAGGTAGATAAAAATGGAGTGCAGGTAAAACTGGCTTGAATAATTTTCCTTAATGATCATGGAGCTGCATTTATATATGGAGCTTGGGGGCACTTGGGAATGTTCTCTGTCATCAACATCAACTAGGCTTATAGCTTGAAGAATAATATTATTATTATACTTGTACCCAAAAAAACAGGTGATAAATATAATATAATAATGGAATGTGTTTTTTGTCTCTGACTTTAAACGAAGTTTAAAGGTCCACTATTGTAGTGAAAATGTGCTAGATTCGAATTCGAGCTAGCATTTATGTTGTCTGTGTAAGTTTAGTATGTTATCGTTCTTAAATGTCTCATTTTTTTTATTTAAATTTATTAAATTAAAAAAAAAAAAAAAAAAGCTTAGGCAGTTAAACCCATTTACGTTAGGATAACCTCAGGCTCACGACACTATACACACCTAAGAACTCTCAGATTTATATTATGTCGTTGGCCGACCCCAAAATTCATTAGCCTTATAAAAAAAACTGTACCACTGTTGCCTAATATTATAGAGGTATACCTGCCCCGCCACGTCACCAACCCCATTCATACGTCCGTACAGTCGGCAGGGCATAAGATACATGGGTATTGTAGAATTTGGGGCATATGGATAACTTGATGTTTGTATGTAATTAATAAATTTGAAGATGCAATTTCGCCTAATTAATTAAAGAGGGTACCGTATAAGATTGCGTTGCGGGGGTACGTGTATGTCGTATGTGCATGGTGTATATCAATCAGCATATGATTAATTAGTGTAGGGATTAAATTAATTAATCTGTTTTTGCACTATTTTAACTAGGATTCGGTTGTGTGTGTGTGTCCCATTCCTCTTTTCTGCTAAGCAAATTCTTTTCACTAATGATAATACTTACCTAACGCCCCTTTAGTGCGTGGCAATTTTTAAAAATAATAATAATAAAGAAGAAATAAGAGATGAAACTAAATTTATATAGATGAAAGACAGGAATTGGGAACAAAAATAAGAAAAAGGGAACACAAATTTGGGAGGGGTTAGGTGGTCATTAAGATAAATCCTTTTTTTGCTGGGCAAGCATATTAGTTTATCTTTACACTCGAAATCATATATTCGATTCTCCAATTCACCAATACATATGGTATCGAAAAGAGAACTTCATTATCTCAATTTTGTCTCCACGTGTTGGTTAGGGTTTGGTATGTAATATAAATAACTAATCATTCATAAGAAAACAAAAGGTACAACAGAAACCCCAATAGCAAATAGCACATTCACCTTCATTTCACTAAGCACTAAACCCTAACCATCGCTATTGTGCTCTTTTTCCTTCTTCCTTTTTCATAATTTTGTGGCCCTCTAAGCTACTTAGTTCCATTCCAACTTACTTACTTTTCTTCCATAATCATATGGCCTTCCATTATAATTAGAAAAGACACGTACACCAAATATATGCTCCATTCACCAACGGCAATGTGTACACGTGTGTGTGTAAAGGCAAGCTCTATCACCAGAAAATCACACTTGGCCCAACCCACTACCACCAAGGGGGGTTGTGATCTTTTACAAGAAAATTGAGGGTCCCTTCTTTAATGATTCAACACTCCACAACAAGTGCATCTTCCAAGAAGTGTACAAACTTTTCTGCTTTGTGTCTTTCTTTGCATGCATTATGTTGTCCCCATACTTATATATGCTTTTCTTAATGGATAATTGGATGTTTTAAAGCTAGCTAATTAGCATTCATAATATGCCCAATGAGTAGGGAGGGATCCACTTTCTTTGTGGGTCTTGGGAAATATAGTAGGTCCTTTCCCAAATTCACTTGAGAGGGGAATGCATGATTGGGGGTGTGGATTCCTTGATTCTCCTTCAATATGGATCAAATGAGTAATAAAGGAATCAAAGAGTGTTTTTTAAGTTAATTTGTCCTTATGAGATTAATTATTATAATCGGTTATTAATTTACACATCAAGTGCATATTGGCATTGCAGTTGGTAAATTAGTATTATATGCGAACACAGTTATAGTCGTTAAATTAACAGATTCACTTTTATCTACAAGAATATATATTAGAGTAAAATATACCCGCCTATAGTAAGAATTAGTACTATAAGCATAAGATAATCAATTGACGCATTAACAAAAGACTTTGGAACCCTTTTTTTTTTCCTCATCATTCTCCTCAATTTTGTTAACGTTTTAGAGTAGAAATATATTCCATATGGATTGGATTCTATATCATCTTCCTTTACAGATATTTAACTACAAGGGCATGCTGTGGCGTTGCTTCTTTGTTTTTTTTTTTTTTGGTGGCGAAAGTGTGGCGTTGCTTCTTAGTATGTTGTAAAAGGATTTCTGGCCTTTTAATCATCGTTATCCATATCTTCCAGATGCAACCCTAGATGAGATGCCATAAATTTGATCGAGACATTGACACGTGGATACATAAGAATGAGACAGGTGCCCCCATGGCCCCTAGTTTTATGTTCCTTGGACGTGTCCACATTTGGTGCACAGAATACATTGGAGAAGCTACTAAGACCAAAATTTGAGGCACACGTAACTAATTAAAAGTTATTTTTTTTTTTCAAAAAAAAAACTAATTAAAAGATCAATTTTAGTACGCAATCTCTGCCATACATAGCCACAAATATAATAAGCAATCGTACCATTCTTTTTTTATTTTTCTCTTCTTTTTCTTTTTTGGGTGGCCATCAACACCAAACAAGCCTCAGTGCTCATATCACATTTTAGATTAGTGATATGAATGGGTGGGTATTCATAGTACAAGAGCACTGATCATCATGAGCACATGCGATAGAAAAACACTTATGCAATTTGCGCATAAACTTTATCTACTTTTTATCCTTTTAATGAACCACAGTTTGTAGTGGACAATATCTAGGTGCATCTCGTTGTGTTGTGATTAACGGATTTTTACCATATATGTTATAATCGAAACTTTTTATTTTCTATATGCGTCGAACAAATCGATAATTTTAATAACAATTAAAATACTCACAATGAGCCGTTTATTTAGTTGATACATACAAAATGAATAACTGATCTTCAATTTAATTAATTAATTTATTTATTTTTGCATATGTAATCTTTAAATAGTGATTTAAAAAATAAACGATTCCGATTATAACATGTTTATAATATATATTAGTTAATCACACAGCTGCGTGAACAATGAGGTGCACATGTCCACTTGGAGTTTGCGTTAATTCCTTACTTATAAGAAGCTAAGCAATGTTCTATATGACACATCCATTGCCACGTGCTATTTTGGTATGAGGTATGGATCTTTGTGTTTTTGTGGTCCATATCCGAATGAAGAACCTTTTGAAGTTTAGCTATAAAGGGACACAGCACACGGAGGAGCAAGATTAATAGATATATTCTAGAGTGAGTACAAAATTTGGATTTGTTTTTGAGAATAGGCAAGCAACTTATTTGTACATCTGAATCTCCAAAAATATTTTGTGCACCTGATTTGTGTAACAGATGTAGAAATTTGGTCAAAACGTCTCATTTGAAGGCACAAAAGAAAAGTATTAATCCTTCTGGCGTATGGTTTATGGAGTTTGATTGGCCCTAGGGGTATGTGCTCCTTTTTTTATAGAGGGAAAATGTGCCTTGACGAGCAATAATTCTGGTTGATTACTGTGTTTTTCATTTGTATGAATGAATTGCTTGTTGAAAATTTTAACGGACTCCAAAAATCCCAAAAGGTGAGCCATAGAGTTTGTGGTGTGGGTCTTTTGTTGGCCCATCTGTTTGCTTCTTTTGAATGTTCAATGGCCTACCACTGTCCACAGCAAACATGTCCCGACCCCTGTGTGGCCATTCAGTGACAAAGGATGCTTTCTTTATGCCATGTTCCACCACAAATAATAAAAATTAAAGTTGCCAACAAGAAGGTTGGTTGAGTGGTAAAGATTTTTCCTTTGCTATTAAGGCCTAGGTTTGAATCTTGCTATTGACAATCTTTTTTGGTGGGTAATATGTAAAAATCTAAAAAGAGACTAAGACTCTCTCTGTAAGTTCTCAAAGAGGTCTTGATATGCCTTAACTCTGTCCTAGAAGCCGCCATATGTTCATGAACTTAAGCCATATAGGTCTTTGTTGAGAGGGCTCGATCAAATATGGTACAATAGAAATGAAAGAACCATGGATGGGACAAAGAGAGTTGTCACTACATTTGAAAATGGATGGCAATGGGTCAAATCAAAGGTGGGTATACCATTCCCATTCCAATTCCCGTTAAGCATTTTTCCTCCATCCTTGCCTTCATACCAACAATATTCAAATTGGGGATTCTCAATCCCCACATTTGTTGGGAAATGAGTTCCCCGACCCGCCCCATAACGAAAAAAAAAAGTCAATAAAAAACTACTTTGTTGAACGAGAAAAAAGCATCATATACACAACATATCTATCAATTCAATTTTTATTAACTAAACTCTAAGATTATTTAAAAAATAATTAATACATGTCAAAACTACATGTCCAAGACATCGTCCATCTTAATAATATATTTATATGAAAATAAATTATATATTCTAAATGGAGCGGGTTTGGGTTGGGGATTAGAATACCATCCCCACCCCTCTACGAATACCATATCCGAAAAATTCTCCGTATCTATCTTCATACCCGTTTTTTATCCTTTATACCCGATCCATTAAATTGAAGCTCTGCAAAAACCCTTACCCGTTGAGAAAACTTCAATCTCTACATTTGATCAAGAGTTGGGTTTTGTGGTCCGTCATATTTCTTGTGACTTTGTTGAGTTGAAATTCTGAACGAACCCACCAAATAGGCCAGGGCTGGCTAAGCTTGAATTTGTTAGGCCTTGGTTAGTTGTTGCTGGGCCTATGTTTTCCATTTTGATTTGGGCGTGTGTAAAAAAAAAAATATGGCCTCAAAGTATAAGAGCTTGTCTCTCTGGTTATCTTTATTCTTGAGGCCCTAAATCATACAGAGCCTCTTCTGCTTCCTGGGCCAATAAGAGTAGGTCACGTCAATGGGCCAGTCTTTAAAGAAGAGAGAGAAAATAATAGACCGAGCTGAATTAAAAAAAAAATTCAAAGTCCAAACTCGGCCCATAAATTAAGCTTGAAAAACCCATTAAACCGGACCAGGCCAAAATAGACCTACTTTATTAACTCCCCCTACAGGAGTCAAACATAATAAAGGAGTAGTATTCAAGTTAGTATTTCTTTTTCCTTATCTGCTGCTCCAAGAATGGGAGGGGCTCCTTGTGGAGGTTGCCATCCTCCGTGACCCACCATTTGCATTTTTTTTAATATTGATTTTTTTTTTGTCAATTCTTTATTTTTTATGTTTTGTTGTGTTTCTACGTTTTTGTTTTTTTTGTTTTTTGTTTTATATAGTTCTCTATTTATATTTATCTATATGTTTATGTCTCCATTTTTTTCTTTGTTCATTTCATAAATTCACAATACATAAATTAAAATTTAGAAAACTAAAACAAAAATTCATATGAACTCTTGTGACATTCTCTTCACCGTAAAACTCTAAAAGAGGACATGGAAGAAGTGCCTTCTAAGTTGACATAGTTTGATGTAGCTCCAACATTATTGAGATGTCTTAAATTCAGTTGTGGCAAGGTGTTTGATGAAGCATATATAAATATCGAATGGTGAAGCATATAATCATTAAGTTGTCTATGGCATGGTGGATAAGTTGTTGATTGGGATGAAAGTGGTAGGGGTTTGAAACCCCTTGTGTGTGTCTCTATTTCCTTTAACTTTTAAACTAAATTTATATTTATATAAAATATATGGGCCTACGAGTCGGGCCTTCATGGACTCAAACGGGCCGAGCTGGGCTTTAAACACTAAACCCAAGCCTAGCCCACTAAATATAGGGTCAGGCCGACCCATGACCCACAACGAGCCTAACTAGATTTTTTCTCAATGGGCCGAGCAAGCCCCATCAGCCCAAGGGCCCGTGGGCCAAACGATGACGCTTAAATGGGAGTATTCTATTTTGCATAACATAGAAAAGTTGTTGCATTTTCTAATGAATTTATAGGAAATGTTTGCCTTATCAATTCTAATAGATGAGGTGTCATGAATCCAATGGCTCTTGAATTGGTGAAAGCAATAGAACCCACCAAAAACAAATTGTTGTATTGTTTTTCTTCTCAAAGTCGTCTTCATTCAACAAAATGAAATCCGTACATGACCCAATTCAAAAGAAAACAAAAATCTCTGTATATTTTAGAGTTTAAAAAAAAATAATGGAAGTTCAACTTTGGATTAATTTAAAATATACAAAATTTTCGAAGGGCTAAGTTAACATTTAACACAAATCAAAGGTCCCAATTCTCCATCTAATCAATCCACACTCCAACAAAAGCAGATAACTTTTTTTTTCCTTTTATTCTTTTTAATCTTTTTGCATAAAAAGAAGACTACTTTTCTTACTACAAAAGAAGAAATTTTGGAAGTGGAAAACACACACACTTCACACTTCACACTTCACAACAGTGGAAACTCACGGATATGCAATAGCCCAGCACGGTCTAGTGACCCACGTCATCAACGTAACCGCTGGGCCCACCACTTGGTCCCACACTATTTAACACCCGGGGACAAACAACTCTCCCTCCTTAATTTCTCAACCTCACCCCCGGAAGACTACTACTGCAAGTCTACCCACACATTTCGGCCCCGAGTCAGCCCGAGTCGTGCGTTTCGGATATCTGACATGGCCGCTTGCGTCTCGGACACTTCTCGGATCCTATCGTGCCGAGACGGGCATGCCGCCTCGCAGCTGAAGCTAATTTCGATCATCGTCATCTTCATCACGAGCGTCGTCGGAATTTCGTCGCCGGTCCTCCTATCCCGCTACTTCCAGGGAAAGCCCGCATACGAGAAAACCACTCTCCTGATCAAGTGCTTCGCGGCAGGGGTCATCCTCTCAACCTCCCTCGTCCACGTGCTCCCCGACGCCTTCAGCGCGCTCTCCGACTGCAGCGTGTCCTCCCAGCACCCCTGGAAAGACTACCCCTTCTCGGGCCTCGTCACCATGGTCGGCGCCCTGACGGCGCTCCTCGTCGACCTCACGGCGACCTCCCACATGGAATCACAGCCCGGCGGCGGCCACAGCGGGGGCCACCACGGGCAATACGAGGTCGTTCCGATTGGGACGAAGGAGGAATTGGGGGGGAAGAGTTGTTGTAGTAGTAAATTGGCGATGGATGTGGAGTCGGTGGCGGGGGGTGCGGAGAGCAATAGCGGTGGGGTAAGTGAGGAAACGTTGGTGAGGCTGAAGCAGAGGCTTGTGTCTCAGGTGTTGGAGATTGGGATTATTTTCCACTCGGTGATTATTGGGGTCACTTTGGGGATGTCACAAAATCAGTGCACCATTAGGCCTTTGGTTGCTGCGCTTGCGTTTCACCAGATCTTTGAAGGCATGGGTCTTGGGGGCTGCATTGCTCAGGTAAATTAAATTCATTAACTTTATCCATTAATTAGAAGATAAAGAAGAAAGAAACGATTATGCCATGACATAGATGTACAAGTACGCGGCCTAACCATTTTTCTTTTTTCAGCTGATATTCTCTTTATAATTAAAATGAGTTAGTTTATTCTAGTAAAAAAAAGTCCTTGACATGCAGAGGAGTGCTGTTAAGTTCGAATTTACATAGCACTTGAGTAGTATGTATGAAATACTTCTTTTCTTTTTAGTTTAAATTATCGCTTATACTAAAATAAGTAATTTTTTAAAATTAAAATATATCAAATTTTGCTTTCATAAAATATGAATAGGCATTTTGGGGTTTGAATTCATTCCATTTTGAAAAGAAGGAGGTAAAATAATAAAGAAGTGTTTCGTGGTTGATTTAAGCTTTAAAAAGTACAGAAAGAAAGAATCCACAAACTAATATTTTACAATATCAGAAACTAATAGCCAAAAATAACGAAGCAGATTGGTAGGATTCTATGAATATTCTAAAATAAACGATGTAGTGGCAAAAATCTGAGTCCCTCGTGACAGATATTGACGCGTGGCTTAAAAAAATTCTCAGACCACCTGGAATGAATGCTGCTAACTTTAACAAACTAAAGTGCTTTACATGTATGTGGGATGGAAGTGGGTAAAAATAGAACAGTTTGAAAACTTCACATTAACATCATCATTTTTCTTTTGGGTACAGAATTGAGATCAATAATTCTGATGAGGTGAGTTTCAATTGTGGAATTCCTTAAAGTTTATTTGTGAGACACCGTTGTAGGGTTAACTGCATCTTATATTTTAATAATCCGAACTGTTGATCAAGGAATCCTTGAATAAAAGGGACTGATTAATTTTGATAGTGTATCTGACGTATATGGGTTATGATATTGCAGGCAGGATTTAAGTTGGGAACAACAGCCTACATGTGCTTCATGTTTGCAGTGACAACACCAATGGGGATAGTGTTGGGGATGATCTTATTCTCAGTGACAGGTTATGACGACAGGAACCCTAATGCCCTAATCTTGGAGGGCTTGTTGGGCTCCTTGTCCTCTGGTGTACTTATCTACATGGCTCTCGTGGATCTTATAGCCCTTGATTTCTTCCACAACAAGATGATGAGCTCTGATTCATGGCTGCGAAAAATATCGTTCATTGCTCTTGTTCTCGGCTCTATCTCTATGTCCATCCTTGCCCTTTGGGCCTAAAATTTGCTCTGTTTTGCAAATAAAATGTATAATGTAAACTGTTCATCGATGGGTACCCGGTAGCACATATTGTCGAAATCACATCCTCCTTTGTATCTTTGTAACAAGAACTAGAGGAAGGAAATGAAAAAAATGTCAAAATCGCTTAGGCGACCGACTAGGCAAGCTTGTGAGTAGTAGTGGTACGTACGTACATGTACTATCTGGTGATCACGAATCAATCTTCTGATAGAGATGGAGTGTGAATTGTGAAATGATCAACTTACCAAAGAACTTTGCGCAAGCTTATGAATCTTCTTAGTCTGTGCTTTTAATTTCTTTTATTTGTTTGACGAGGAAGGGTTTTGAACTCAAGTGAAACATGGCGGGTACACAATTATGACCAACTGACTTAATTCACATCTGCGTATATATAGTTATTTCTTGTTTTAAAAGTGTATTAGAAGGGACATTTAGTTGCTTCACGAATTTTCTTATTAGGATTGAAATATTAAATCTGGGAATGAAAACAATAAAAAAGAATTACATATTTTTGTTGGTTATGGATGGTTTAGAAAGAAGTTAAGGACATAATCGGTTTGGTTAGTGGTTTAGGGTCATGCCACATCGTTGGCCCCCCCACACTCTCTTTATCTTTGCTTGAGTACCATGCACTCTTCCAGTTTCTGCCTTCTATGTCATCTCCAACTAAAAAAACACTAAAAGTAAAAGTGCATGCAGTCTGCAGATTATACAGATTGATACGTTTGTTCAGTCAATGGTTCAATGGACAGCGTCTTTATGAGCCAATGAACTTCTTCATATATTTCACACTGACCTTTCAAGTTTTCGCTTAGAATGATAAAACAGTTTTGAGCCGTACTCTTCTGTGGATAAGTAATTCATTTCAGCATATTTCTGGTAACTACTACAACAGAACTATCTTTTGATGACGTAATTTTAATGGCGTTTCTAAAATAGGGGTCATTAAATTTTATTAACCATTACTCAATTCAGATCCGCCGCGACATTGAATGTAGTATAAGTTGCTTATTTAAAATAGGCGACATTTTAATTATATAAGCTTACTTATTTAGAACCCAGAAAATGCATTATAAGGGAGATCGAGCAAATATTTAATTGGTTAATTGGATCCGAGTTTCACATTAATAACTTAAAGCGATACTCATTAGCAAGTCGGTCCCGTAGCTCAGTTGGTTAGAGCGTTGGTCTTATGAGCCGAAGGTCGCGGGTTCGAGCCCCGCCGGGACCAATTTGATTCGATTATTTTTAATCCTCTAAATATTTTTGGTCTATTTTAAAAAGAGAACATTCTGGACCAACAAAAGGCCCATGAAGTTTGGTTTTTGTTTTTGACAATTTAACGAACAGTGAAGTTGGCCCAATATAAGTGACAAACAAACTTAAGAAGTGGATGACCAAATTAAACACATCTGTTAGAAAAGCTCTTCTTTCTCATCTTTGGTTAGACAACAATCTCTTTAAACAAAGATCAAAAAGCATACAATTGGTAAGCCTATCAACACTCACCAAAGTAAAAGAAGAAGAAACAGCCACAAGTGAGAGAGCACACAGAAATGACACTTACACAAATGATCGCAACTACCTAACGCCCACTAGACGTGTGTATATGGGCATCTACTCAAAATGGGAGCCCAACTTGTAATCAATATGGTCTCCCTTTCTTGAATTCCAAGGTTATTCCACCGAAAAAGCGTTTTCAGATAACTAAAAACGCTTTAATTCCAATGTATTTTTCATAGAAGGACTTCTGATGAAAGTGCTTTGTACATAAGTACTTCCGAACATACCTACACTAGAGACTACTAATAAAGTGCATATAAATTAAGCACCCCACTGCCACAATTATCAACACCATTTATTCAAAACCAAGAGAACCTATCGAAAAGCTATACTTCTTTTTCATGGCTTCCCAAGACTCAAAACTCTTTGAGTGGCATTTCACCGACCTCAACCACTCTGACTTCCACATCTACAGCCGAGGCCTCTTGCTACTCCTCCTATTCTTCTCTCTCATCTTCACCATAACCATCTTCTCGTTTCATGCTTATTGGGCTTGTGTAGGTCGTCTCTCAACAACAACAACCTCCATGGCTGCAAATTCTGCGTCATCAATGCACTCACATGGGCTTGATGCTGCCACCATTGAAAGCTTGCCAGTTTATTTGCATCGGTCGGTGGTCATCGCTAACCCTAATGCCGGTGACATTGAAGCCACTGAAATTGAATGCTGTATTTGTCTTGGGGTATTTGAAGGAGAAGAGAAGGTCAAGGTGTTACCAAAGTGCCACCATGCATATCATTCTGAGTGCGTGGACAAGTGGCTCAGCGTTCAGTCAAGCTGCCCGCTTTGTAGATTGTCCCTCCGAGTCATTAACTCTCTCTAGATATATTTATATATACATCTATCTCTTCATTGAATTTATAATTAACTCTCCTTAGATTTTGTACGTATATGATGATTTGAATAATCATACAACTAGAATAGCTATAAAACTTATACAAAATTTCGTCAATCCTGAATTTGTATATACCGCATCTACTAATTATCTTACTATTTTTTTCTGTACCACATATATATATTGAAAAGGATTGAAATGAGCAAAAAAATAACATGGGAATCATTTATAGTTTTGAAAGTTGAGTTATTCTGGTGATGATTATTGGGTTATAGTTGGCGTTTGGTGTTTAGGAATTTAGTGAATTATCCAATTCAATCTAATGTAAAGTAAACACCGTACATGATCAAAAACACATATCACCACTTGAAATGAAACTAGTAAGATACCGTATATAATTTTTATTTTTACTTTTTAAAGGTAGTAATTTATATTGTTGCTCATATAACTTTACATGTATGAATCCTCTTTCACTTGTCCAAATAAATCTAAAAATAAAGAAGCCGAAATTGCGGTTTAGACTTTAGAGGGTCCTATATATTTAATTTCCTTCCATGAGTAAAAAGTCCCATTGTGTCAACATGTCTTTTGACACAAACTCTGGCAATTGCATATGCAAGTTATTCACCAAATTGGAAAGAAAAAAATAAAGAAAGAAACAAAAGATAAAGTTGGCGTTTCCAAATTGCTACAGGTTAATTGCAGCATGTATATGGCAGTTGGATGGGCATCCATTTCCCGTACGATCAATTATGCTGAAGAATAATTTTTTGAACATTTGTTTTTCTCAAGGAAAATATATTTCCTACAACCCATATGCCTTTCTCAGGCGGCTCCTTCTCATAAGTTGACATTGAAGTTCCTAATCCATATGATTATATCCATACATGTACGCTCCTCGTGCAACTTTTAAACAAAATTCATATTGATTTTGATTAAGATTAATAACGGACTCTAACACGTGTATGATTCACACTTCTTTGACCACACGGGTTACCTTGAGATTTACCTATAATCACACTAGCCTCTCTGCACGCGCTTCCGCGCATGCGAGAGGTTTTTTTTTAAAAAAATTTAAATTTATTTTAGAATTAAAAAAGATAATGGATATTTGTGTTCCATAAAAATAGGACCCATTATCTGAATTTTCTTTTAATTTTAATTTTTTTAATACGAAAAATTGTGAATTTACCATATTATCCTCATTTAATTAATAATTTCAATTCTTAATGTTTGCATTAACCAAGGGCATTTTCTGGTATTTTGAATGTTTCACCATTCTCTGTCTTTTGCTTTATATATATAGATGAATGATTTGTATAATACACATATCACACTTTTTTTTTTCTTTTTTTCTTTTTTTTTGGGCGTAGAGACCATGATTCGTCCACAGAAGAAGGGCAATATTTTTTTGGGAAATTTAATGCAGAAGGACCGGAAGTCAAGGCAAGGATATGTATTAAATGTAATAGAAGGGCATCATGAGAGAGAGTTCTTTCTTCTTCTTGACCATTCTCCTTCACATATATGCGAAAGCAATGGTCCAAAACATTGACCAGAAAACATGGACGACTTGACTTGACAGCACCCTTTGTCCTCGTCCTCACCCACGTCACCCACAGCACCTCTCTTCCTTCCACCCCACCCCCCTACTACATATTCTATTATTGATCAACTGGTCACAACCCAACTACCATATCAATATCCTCCACAAAAACGCTTGAGCTTAATCTCCAAATTCAAGTATATATAGATTGGATTACATCTTCGTTGAACCACTCGAGTTTGATTCGAATTTATCCAAATTCACTCCTCAAATTCATAATCCAAGTTTAATGTTGTAAAAAGCCAATTGATAGTCTGAACTTTCGTGAACTTATACACACTAAACATGTCGATGTTTCTTTTAATTTAAGACGCACTAAACAAGCATGAGTTTTTGCCAAAAAGGCTCCATATTAGTGTGTATGGCCTACTTTTTCTTTATATGCCAATTGATAACCCTATACCAAATTGACAAGAGATTACAAACTTGGCTCTAATCTAAGACTACTTTCTCAAACAGATTACAAACTTGACGAGAGAATGCCAACCAATAAGACCAATTAGTTTAGTGCAACAATGTCCAAATGAAGGAAGATGAGGCTCCTCCAATCACCCTTGTGTGTTTCTGAACTTTGCAGCATTGTGTTGTGCCTGAAAATGGAGTTTTTGGGATGAGAAGATTGGAGACTGTGTGGTCATTTTGGTGTAACAAAACTGCATACTGGCATACTTGTTAAAAACCCCCCACCATACTCAACACTATTTATAAATGTCACATCTGAGACTATCTATCTTCCTGCCTTTTCATCTCAAAAACTGAAACTGACCAAAACTTTTGAGCAGAAGTCGCATCAGAAAATCATAAACAACCGGAAAGATAGAAGTATGAACAAGTCACTCAATAACTCACGTCAACAAAAGGCATCCCTGAGACGCACCAAAAATAAACAACACACAAAAACAGATTCCATGTATGGCTTGCTTGCTTGCAAGAAATCTATACAAATTTGGTTTACAAACAAACCCCAAATCTCTCTCTGATTTCAATCAATCATCCATTTGATTGCTGTGATCATTCCCATTTGTGGTTGGGAAAACCTTGCTGATTTCTGGCCTGTTTCTGCTCAGCATTCTCTTCAATGAACAACCCACCGTTAATGGAGATGAGGACGAGGATGAAGAAGAAGAAGAAGATGTGGGTTCAGAATCAGTTCTCATCACCCCAACACGAACAAGATCATCATTTTCAACATACCCAGAATCCAAAACATCAATTACAACCGATTCTTCTTCACCCACCGCCTGATCCGACGTCGTATCAATCCCCATCCCAATCCCATCAGCGCTGGTCACTATCAGAGCTCTGCAAATTGGGCAGTTCATGTGTGAACCCAGCCACATATCGATGCACTCCACATGAAAACAGTGACCACATTTGGGCAAATTCCTCCCCACGTCGTTGTCCTCAAACGGGCTCAAACAAATCACACACTCCATCTCCAAAAACCCATTTTCGTAATTTCGCTCCTCCTCCTTCTCCTCCTCTGTTTTGTACACGAACAGAGGAATTGCAGAAATTGTTTTCAAGTCGAGGCCTTTCGACGACGCAGAGCCAGAGAGGCTGTTGATGTTTGTTGACGTTGGGTCCAAGGTGAAGGTGTGGAAATGCTGGAATCGGTTAGGGCCGAGAACCCGGGAGACGGTCATGGAGCTGCGGCGGCGCCTGTGGTGAGCTTGGGCCAAGAACCATTTTGCGTAGACATGGAGGAGGAGGACAAAGAGAATGACGAGAAGAAGAGAGACCAAGGCAGCAAGCAAGACATTGCCGTCGTATGAGAAAATGGTGGCAAAGAGTTGTTTGAGTGGGTTGTTGGGCTGCTGCTGCTGCTGCTGTGTGTCTGTGGGACTGAACATTATGAGGGATTGGTGTTTTGCTAAGTTGGTGTAAGTGTGGAGGGGACTGATGATGGGAGTGAGAATTGAAAACTGAAAAAGGTTAGATAGATATAATGGGGTCATATGAATGAGTAAGTTAGTAAAACTGCCAATTACCCAACAATAAAAATTAAAAAACAATGAAGAATACCCAAAAAAACAAAGGTACAAGCAATGAAGGTTGAAGAGTACAATGTAGTGGGCTTATAGTTTTAATTTTTAATGGTTGGTAGCATTTATCTATGTATACGAGGTCTTTTGTTTGATTTCTTTCTTTTAATATTGTCTGTTTAAAACACTCACCAACTCAATTTGTTTATTCATTTTCGTATACTTAATAAGGCAACAGTAATTTATTCATTCAAATGTACATACACATTATTTGATGGATAGATATGACAACATAAGTTTAACGAATGAGATATAAAGAACCCAAAGTATTTAAATTTTTTTTTCTTTTTGGTTCTTTATTTCTGTGATGTGTTTTTTTTTTAGTAAAGTATTTCCGTGATCATGTGCTGCTGAGAGAGAGAATTGAGTTGACGTGAAAATGAAGAAAAAGGGGTTGTTGTAATGGGATTAAATTGTGGGTTTTGGGGGGCGATTTGCTTGGTGTGCTCCTACATTTACGTGTAATGGTTGCCAAAGGGTCTGTGAGTTTCAGTAGATTAATGCAAATGGGAAATAAAGTAATGGGGGAAGGGGTTGGAAGTCAAAGGAAGGATCCCTATATCCAAGGGGAAGGCCGGGGAATGGGAATGGGAATGGGGAGACTCTATGCATAATGCAACGGTAGACTCGTGAAGGCGACGGCAGCAGCGGAAGAGGAAGAATTGGATTCATGTGCTATTTCTTTAATGAAGGTGCTGGAATCCCGAGAACCTTGAGATCTATCCAATCAACCGCATTTTCCTTCACCTTCTTTTTTCAGTGTTTTTGTTTTTGCTCGTGTCCTTTTGTAATGTTCCTTTGTCTTTTGCTTGTGAGATGATTATAATTGGGATTATAGTTGTTTATACCGTAAATAAACGGCTTATTACCACCGAACACGTGGACGAGATCGATACTGATCACAGAACTCCTTCGGCATTCTCCCTACCGAAGCCATCAAGTTTAGTCCTTTTTTGCCATCAGACACGTGTCACGCTCACAATCCATGTCCAGAGTCCCACATCGGAAATATGAGCACAGTGCACACCTCCCAATGCCTATATAAGGAGACCCATATCCCCAAAAGGAAGGGATCAGAACTAACGGTACGCTATCGTGTGATCTGTCAGTTAACTTTACTAAATCCATACTTACTTAAGCATCAGAGAGCCTTCGGCCGGTACCGCATCGGTACCCCAAGGATTTACCGAACGTGTCCTTTTGTAGGTACTTACCCCTCCAGAGTGAACCACTTACCGAGGACAGTCACCTACCGAAGGGATAATTTAACTAAGTTGACAAAATACGTACTAAACTAAGTTGACGAAATACGTACTAAACCACTTTTTCGCATCAACAATAGTTAAATCGTCTCATTGTATATTAGTGTTCAAAAGAGGTTTGCTCTTTGACAGTCTTTGTCTCATTTTATAATATATAAACGAATTATTGTTAGTATCAGTCGTACACATATGATGACCTCACACATTTTGAATAATTGATAAGTGTGAATTTTAAAATGAATCTTTTAATTATGCATTGGTCAAAATGCGTACTTGAAATTCACATACATCAACGATTGACAGGAATTCATTGATGAATACACAATCACTAGTATCATTGGAACATTTTTACCTCACATTCCTAATAAGGATTTGAGTCTTACCCTTCACCTTCTCTAAATCAAAAAAGAAATGTGAATGCTTGCAAGTTGCAACCCCATAAGGAGAAATTGTCATTCATATAATTTGTCATTAAATCGTCTTGAGAAACGTACTAGAATGGAATAATTTGTTTGATCAAGCAAAAACATTAGAATAATCTTTTCTTAATGCTCTTTTGAGTGTGTTTGTGTTCTCTTTTTCTTCGTGGCAGAAAACTATGGAGAAAGGAGGGTTCCAAATTGTGGTAAGATTCTTCCTCTGAGGTGTCAATTCTTAGATGAGGGTTCCCATGTGAAAGTAGCCAGACTTTTTTCTGTTTGCTCCATTAAAACTGGTGGATCTTTAATGGCTTCTTACCCCTTTTTATTATTTATTTTATTTTTTTTATGCATGTTTTTTGGTGCTGATTTTTACCTTTAAACGGTAGGTATAGACTCTGGCCTCAGGCTCGTGACTTCTCCCCTGACCCAGTCAGTCTCAGCGGCAAGACGATTCTGTGACACACTTGGCTCTCTTTCATGAGATTCTTCACTTAGACCAGGACCCCCACCTCACGCAAAGTTTTGGGAGTCAAATAAGCTAATAGGTCAAGATCTATTCAACCACCAAGACAAACCGCGATTTCCCAGCAAAACCTTTTCCTGCTAACCCTAAAAAAGACCGGACGAAACAACGAATTCTTTTCAACTTTGATCTCATTTATTAACGTCATCGCTTATTTTAAGTACAAGCACAAATTTCTAATGGAGTTAGTCTATGAAAAAAGTCTTGATTTGCAAACTAGTGATCTCAAATTCGAATCAACATAGCATCTTAATAGTGTGTGCGTGTGAGAAACTCCCTCTCTTGTAATTAGGCAGTCGTTTGTATTATTAAAAAAAAATATTCAACCTTAGCATAAGCTTTAAAAGGTCATTCTAAATAATCAACCTCGTTAAAAATGAGATTGAAACTCAAGAAAATTGGGCAGAACTGAGATTTTCTCAACCTGCATAGAGAATATTCAAATAAAAAAGAATTACATTTTTATGCTAAGACAATAAGAATTACATAGAGGTTAACCTCATTAGAATCAATCGGGGAATTGGTAGCTAGGCACATATTTTGGATTACTGATTATTGTAGATACAGTTGAGACATTGCTACATTATGTTAACCAATGGGCAATTTAAGAAACTTAGAAAATGGAAATTTTCAAGCACTTCAAAATTACAAACAAAAGTTGCATGTAAGAATTTTCAGTCCATGAGTTTGTATCTTTTCTCCTGGACACCTGTAACTCCCATTTGAATCTCTATTATGGTATGAAGAGGCATCTGAAATTTGAAAAACTAGCCGTCAGAAAGGACCTTCATGAGATATGATAAAATAAACTGCTACAAATCTGTATTAAAAATTACCCTACTTTTAATTCTTATCAAATCGTAACTTGAATACCATAACCATGCGTAATTCAGGATTTAGAACTTGTAAATTTCCATCATAAAGTCTTCTGTGATTCAGATTGTTCAGGGAAGTAGGGAATATAGAATACAAGAAATACAAGAAACAGGAGTAATTAGTAATTTTCCATCAACTACCTCAATGTGTGGAATCTCTTTCAGAGGCCTATCAGCAAAGTACGCATATAATGCTCTCAAAACAGCCTACAAGAATAAAGAAATCAACAAGCTCATATTATTACAACCACAACATGAAGGAAGAAAAGAAGAACACTCAAGCACAAATTGGTACTATGTGTATTAATCACCTGATGAGATATAACCACAACAGGTGCACGCTGTCGTTCGAGTTCAATGATTACAGGCTCTAACCTGCATTTGTGGTGGAAGTCAAATTCTATTGAACAGGTGTTATTGTTGCGAGAACCGATTGTATATTGTAATTGCAAAGTTCAAACCTTTGGATAACATCTAAATAAGATTCTCCACGAGGATACCGATACCTCAGTTTGTCTTTCATACGTGACCTGCAGTTAAAACATATCTTTTCAAACAATAAATGTCTTTAAACAAGGAATACTTTTCAATTTCTCTCTTTTCTTTATCTTTTTTCATTTGACATACGCACACACACAAAGAATAATGCAACATACTCATACTCCTCTGGCATGTTTTTCTTTATCTCTTCATACGTCATTCCATCACACACACCAACATATATCTCATCCAGTGCACGCCATTGTATCTAGAAAAATTGTAAGGAACTATAAATCAACTATACTTAATCATATTCAAATATCTGGGTCTATCCATTATTTACAGTGTGTGGCTTAAGTATAGAACATGTGAGACTTCGAAAGTTGATGAAATTCTAAAAGTTGTACAGTACACTAACCTTGGGAAATCCTACGATGGGACTTGCTGTCAAAATTGCTCGCTCCAGCGTGCTAGTCCAAATCTAAACACCACGGAAAAAAATAGTAATGTTAACTCATTACTGTATTCAGTCAAGTGGCAAGGGAAATAGACGTTTGAAACCAATCAAACAGATTAAGTCACTATACTTATCAAACAAAAATATCAATAAATGATGTCATGAAAATGGTTCCATCCCAGACACATGTGCTACATACTAGTAGGAAAAGAACCTAGAGGTGACAATATGTTTAGTGGTAAGACAATAGTATGCATAACATCTTTGTTTTTAAGTTCAAAGCCAGACTCTATCTACAGTTTTGTTGCTCTATTCAAACATTAAAACCAATTTCGTGCAAAATGCAACCTTCCAACCTGAACATCTGAATTTATGTTTGGTTACATTCTAGAATAACTTTTTCTAGCTTACGAAAACAATAATTTGCAACTACACATTCAAAAGTAAATTACATAGTTATATAATGTTTTTTTTAGATGCGTAGTTATATAATGTTAAACAACTGATATTAGTTACATATCTTTAGCTTATACTTCAACCACACCACTCCGTGGCCAAAGCACATGATTGAGTAAGAGATATATGTACACTACACAAGAAACAAGGATCAACCTACAAGAAGCATTTACTTCGTATGAAATGCTAAAAAATTAAAACTGAAAATTGGATACTGCTGAAGCTTACAGAAGCAGCCCGCTCTGATTTCAGTCGCTTTTCAACGAAGTTAGCAAGTTTCTTTGCATAAATTTCTCCAGTATCACTGTTGAAACAAGTAATAGTATCTTTTGGTAAGTTCCACTCACAACACATCACTGACTCATGAAATAACAAAATTTACGTGGAATTTAAAATGTATCATAGAGAGTTGAAGAGATCAAAGGAACAGGTCTTAGAGAATGAGTCAAATCCAGACCAAATAATGTACAGAAATGAAACAGTGATGGGCAAAACCTCATCAGATGAGAGAAACATAGAATTTTATACATGAATATCATGGAGGTGAACAGAATTTAGGATCAGATAATTTTGAGAATTTACTGTACTAAATGCATATTGAAACGAAAGCAAAGTAGTAAAATTATATCTTGATAATCAACAGCAAGGGCAAACCTCAAAGGATTGTCTCCCCCAATTCTGCCTCTAACATTATCCTTACTCTCTCCATGCCTAGTAAGTAATATAGGGCGGGGTGTGAGATGTGTATTCACCTACAACAGTGCAGCAGAAACAAATGAATACATGACAGAAGTATGAATTAACAGAGGGGGCGCGGGGGAGAATCAACTAAAAGATCTCAGTTCTACTGTATAAATTTGATATGGTATTTCAAAGGGCAATTTAAATGAGGAAACTTTTACCAAGATGATTAGTTGTTATTTCATCAAATGCAGTTCACTAAAATATTCTGGTCAGATTGTTGTATATTATGCCACATAACAGACGGTTAATGTTATGCCATACAGACATGTGGAGTCCACTGTCTTAAATAAGTCAATATGTTTGAAACCAATAGCAGTGATAAGGATTATAAGTCCAGGATCGAATTACTCTGGAAAAAGATCACTCGTATTATGAGAATTATTAGCACAAAAAGACCTAGCAGAGTAGATATACTTGATTTATATGAAAGCACCACTTTTAAAATCCATCTTTTACAGTTGAGCTCAAGACTAATTTGTGAAAGAACAGAATCAAAGTTTTATGTCTACCTAAGTAATCACCAGTATTCTTGCCCAAGATAATCCTCTCACACTTATCAAAATATTAGTTCAGAAAAACAAATGCCATGAAATTAAACAAATTTGCATCCCAATGAAGAAAACATGAGAAAATAGAATTCTTCTTCTACAAAGCCAAGGAACAACTGGGAAAAGAACTATTCTTGGCTATAACTGAAGAATCTAAAATTACAATTTTACAAAAGCCTTGAAACTAAAGGATGATACATTTATGCCAATATTGAACTACATTTTTCATAGGATAACATACCAGGAAAAAAACAATTCGTCCAGGAAGATAGCCACTGATATTATTCACCTGAACCAAAATAGAAAGCTTCCGAGTGAATAGGAATCAAAAGTCACAGCTACATGCTTAAGGAGATGCATAAGCATCTATTCCAAGGGTTTTATAGGGGGGAAGAACCTAATGCCATTAAACTGAAGTCACGTATAAATAAGAGGTTCAACAGTGAAAAACACAATAATTACAAAAAACATAGAAAGGCCAAAAACAAACAACACACAACCATGCCCTAGGTGTATGTTTCTGAGATACTTACTGCAGCTCAAGACTCATCCAAAGAGAACGATAAAAAAACTGAGTTGAACTTACTTGTATTTGGCCTCCATGTCCACTGACCATATCAATCATTTTGATGTATGATCCTTCTTCTACTGGCTCATAAACCTGGGCAATGGGAGCATAAATGTACATCAATATTTGATAACAAGAACTGTTAAAGGCCAAACCACACCAAACAATCAATAAGAAATGTTTTAGGGAACTACTTTTTCATAATAAGCCAGTCGGCTTTTAAAGTCCTGTAATCCAGCCTCAAAATCTGGCCTGCAGAAGAACAGTAATTAATGCACCTCACAATCCATAAAGATAAGGAACTAATGGTCCAGGGCCAAACCATACTCTTCTGCGTAGTCAGGACTTTGTTGAATTTTCAGACGTATATTTCTTTCTATAATGCGTTCATCATTACATAAAGTTTCCAGAAAAATAATCTGCAAAGAACGATATAATTATGAATACACAAGATGGGTAGCAGAAGAGCTTAAGACCAAGTTTTAAACTACGTGAAGTGGGAACTGTCACTCCATGCAATACTCATGGTACCTTGCATTTTCCTTCAGCCAATTTCATGAGCATGTTCCTGCGTTTACTTGTACTGTTTGTGGCATCGAATATTCCTACCTACAATCAAATTAGATTTGTTAAAAAGAAAGGATCATCGAGAAGCCATTAAAGATCAAAATGACTGGCATAAAAGGACTTACCTGGCCACCTTCTTGCATCCAAGAAACCATGTCATCAAATGCCAGGGCTGCTACCTAGTAGCACGTGATATATTAAAACTATGTACAAAGAAAAAGATTAATATTGTGTTAACTTTTCCAATCGCATCACGAAATCCAATTTAGTATAAATGTTAGTGTTCTCAAGCACAAGTACTCTTAGTAGGAACTCTCACTATTATAAACTTTGTATGGAGTTATAAGCACCTACAAACTGTCATACACTCATGTGACCTGACATAAGCTAAAAGTGTTTCCGCTTCTTTTATATCTTCATTGACTACTTGTGTTGCATATTCTACTTCATGTTTATTATAAAAGCTACATCCATTTCAGTTTAGAAACATCCATTCAAGATATGTCTTTCATAACATCTAGGAAACAGAATCAGAAATATATATTTTCATCATTTCTTTGAATAATCATGGGGTTCTTCTCAAAAGAGAGCAATTTTGAGCAGCTCTAAGGAATAAAGTTTAAATTGGCTCAGTTGATTCGCATTCTTCAAAAGGACTTACTAACTTCTCATCACAAACAAGGCATCATTTGTTGTTAACAACTACTAGCATCATAGTGATAAAGAATGCCAGATGATACATAGCAGTAGAATCAATCTGTCATAACTTATCTTCTAAAAAAAATCAGTCATGACTTATCTACTCTAAAGGAAAAGTACTCCATAGACACTCACCTCGTTACGTGCCTCCATGCCTTCACGGTTGTCAGCTCGGAAAAAATCAGCATTCTGCACTAATAAATATCTCGTGAGATTTTTCAGGTCACCCAAGAACTATTTTATTAATAACCAAAACAGTGTTTCACTTTATATCTATATTGCTGAGCACATATTCACTATTGTGGAACTATGTTAAGTTTCTTTTGATTTGACATGCGTCTCCAACCCAACACAGGAATACCACATGGTCTGTTGGAAAAATCTAATAACAAAGAATCTAGTGATAAAACAGCGAGGCAGATAAACAAACTGGTTTGCTTTTTGTAGGATCACTCATCAGTCAACAGATAATCACTAATGACTACTAAAGCAGAATGTCCGCCAATTAATCAACCAAATCAAACCTTAAACAACATAATTTTTACCTGATTAGCCCCATGTTTAAGACGGCGGTACTGCAACAAAAAAAAATACAAAAAAGAAGGTCATGTTCATGTCCACCTTCATATATTTCAGTTACTAGAGGTATGAAGAGAATAAAGAATTGTCAATCATAAGAATGCTAGTAACCTTTCCAACATTGAAGTGCTTGGTATCATGACCCAACCAGCGGAGATACCTTGTAAGTTTAGCTGCCGTAAAAGTTTTTCCACGAGCTGGCAAACCAACCTAAAGTACACAAAACTTGTTAGAACTGTTTGCTCTCAATTATATTCCATGAATTAAAATTTGAAGCAACCAATGCAAAACTGATGATACTGGTAGGTCCTTCCAAGTCAGCCTACTTAGCAAGGGTCAAATTAAACTGTAATTCCTTTAAGTTTACAACTAAAGAAAACCAATTAAGAAACAATGGGAAAAGGATGATTAAGTTTAACAGAAGTTATGAGCTGTATGGTTAAACAGTCATGCAGAACAATACCAGGACAATTGCCAAATGACTATCTTCCTTTGGACCGAGCATTTGATCAGCTACGGCTGCAGCTGCAACAGCTCCAGCAGCTTCTGGCATTGAATTCTAACAATATGCATAGAAGGGCAGAGTTTCAGAAAAACAACCACTGCAGATAGAAGATAATTTAACTCTTGATCATCCTCACAGGCAAGATGCACTTCAACACAGACCTTTTTTTCTTTGTCCAATCTGGGTTCTGTAGAGAAAGTACTAGTACTAGAGGATTTCACTAGCCTAGGAGATCCAACACCCCTATCTACAAAGAGGCCCCTGTGACTGTCTTGCCTTTGGAAAGGTGAAAATGTTCCCATTGACTTTGATTCAACCATCCCAGATGAAGAATACAGCTTCGATGAATCTGGGATAACAACCTCCATGTCCTGCATAAACATTGAATTAGGTGGACTATAGGTATGTTATATGTAATATGGAACAATTTGTTAAAGTCCTCCACAGTCAATATTGTCCCAAAACCAAAATATGCTTGCAGTTTCGTACTATAAATTTAACAATCATAACAGTCTCACACTGCTAAATCCTACTTAACGCAGGAAAAGGATATAAGAAAACTCCAATTTATAATAATAGCAGATGCGGTAACGGGATAAACCTTTAGAGGTACATGTCGATCCACTGAAGCACCACTATCCTTGAAGGAATGTGAAAAACTGGTAGAACCATCAGCATTAGTAAAGATCCCAGTAAGACTTAATGACCTTGGAGTCTCTGTCATGTTAGCTGCATAAACAAGGCCTGAATTGGCAGAAGTCGAAGGAGCTGGAACAACATAATGTTCGAGATCAAGCTCCAAACTAGTTGAAGAGCCATTCTGTGTACATTACCAAAGAAAATGGACAAAAGGCTTCTTAAAAAGGTATGTATAACAAAATAAGAACCTCACTCTGAGCCACGCAGGACCACAACTACAACAGATAAAATGCCAATGACAATAAATGGGCAACAAGACAGATGAAAAGAATTGCGAGTGAAAGTGTACCTCAGCACCTATCTCTGGCACTGTACCTAAACTGACATCAGGAATTCCGCGAACAGCAGAAGGCCTAAGGTTCTCCTGATAAGCCCTCCAACTCGCTGCAAGATCAAAAGGAGATACCCTATCCGCCTTAATGAACACCCGGTACTCAAGAACCTCGTCACTGCTAATCCTAAATAGAGCCAGCCTCTGATCTCCTTGCAAGGCCCCTCCTATGAGTTGGCGGTTCGGACCCTCCTCGACAACACTAGGTGCATTGCTATACTTTGGCCTCAAAAGGAACTTGAAATCCAAAGTTTCTGGTTCCAACACACAGACCCAAAAAAAACAATCATATCCAATCAGAAAATTGGCTTAATAAATACTAAAAATTCGAAACCAACACCTCCAAAATTCCACTAGACTAAAAAGCAAGTAAATACTGATACCGTAGCCATTTAAGGCTTTAAGAAAATATTTTTCTGGTGATGAAATTCAGAAATCACAACTTACCATGGTTGGGAGGAACAACAAAGCTCAGTTCCCACATAGAGGCCGACTCACGCTCCATAGAAAGCTAAGAATGATTCAAAACAACGAAATGAAATCAATCAGAAATTAGAACATGGCAATGGAATTAATCAAGCGAAAGTGAGTGAACGAATGAATTGTGATTGCAAAAATTTACAGCTTTGGAAGAATCCCAAGAGCCAACGAGAGGGACGGAGCCGAAGACGTGAGGAAAGAGGTCGCCTTTCTTGAGCTTGAAATTGTTCTCCATCTTCAACGACACGTACAGCTGGCCGCCTCCTTGGTCCAAATACTCCTCCTCCTCCGGCTCCTCACCTCCATGCGAGCCATCCTCCGTCCTCTTGGACGCACCAGTCCCCATTCCCTCTCTCTCTCTGTCTCTCTGAGCCTGTGTGTGTTCAGTTAGTTTTTGTGGTGTGTGGTTTGGGGATTGGATAGAATGAGGAAGGAGAGTGAGAGATGGAGAATGAATGAATCAGAGTGATGAGGGATTTTGGAAATTTGGATTGGATTCCATATATATATACGTGAATGGGTTTGTCTGTTCGCTGTGGCTGTTCCCGGTCTGTGTTTGGATAGTTTTAACTTTTAGACGATGGGGCCAACCATGGCTAGCAGCTCACCCTTTTTATATCTGCAACTCCTGGCGTATTTTACTCGCTGGCTTTTTCTAGTATAATGCAACTCGCTTTTTGTGCTCGACGCGTGTTTTGGGATGTGACCTGTACATGCTCTTGGGGTTATTTCCAAGCTCTAGCTTTGGAATTAACAAGTATTTCACCCTACGTGATATTTATTTATGGACAATATTTCCTTCCTTATTCTTTATTTATTCAACCCATCAATCAGCCTTCTTCATTTTTACTATATATAATCAGCCCATATATTTGGAATTGTTAAAGTAAAAAACACTTTTTACTTATAAATTCTATTATAAGAAATGCTTTACAAGTACGTAAAAATATAAGTTTTTAGATGTAATAGTCCCTAAATTTATACTCAATTTACATTTTGACATTTGAATTTGCAAAATGATTCTTGTAGTCTATCAATTCTATTTCGTTAGCAGTTGGTCATATCGTCAAATCAATTACATTTTTCTTGTTGTTAAATTCAGGGGTAAAATTGTCATTTCAAGTTCAACCCCCCGTCACTCACTAGCTTTACCACTCCTACCACTATTTTGTACCAAAACCCACCATTCCCACCACCATCAATGAAGAACAATCTCACGAGAGAGATAGAGAAATTATTTCCGAACCAATAGTATAGAGACAAGGAAAATGGCGGGTGAGGGAGGTGCGTTGGGGAGCAAAAAAAAAACTTACTTGTAACGAGGATATCACTGTTTCGTTATCCTCGACCAATAACACAATGATAAATTGAAAAGTTATCCTATGTGTCATTGAGTTATTAGCGGAGAATAACAAAAAGTGTCATCCTCGTTGCATGAGAGTTTCTCTCATTGAGGATAGGGAGTGGAAAAGGGTGGGTGGGGTTGGTGCACGTTTGGGGTGTGGGGAGTGGGTGTTGTGTCTGTGTAGTGTGTTAGGGGTGATTGGGTGGGGATATCAATTTAGGGTGGGTTTGGGGTGGCTTCAATGGTGGGCGTTTGGATCAAATTTGTTGCATGAGATGGGTGGCTGGGTATATGTTGGAGAACGGGGTGGTCGGCGGTTGTGGCTAGGTGGGAGTTTGGGCTGTTGGTGTTTTGCTCATTAGAAAGAACATCAAAATATTATTTTGCCTCTAAATTTGACAAAAAAGAAAGAAAGTAATATCATGAACAATGATGCTAACATAAGTGGAGTTGAGGGAATACAATAACCATTTTGTGAGTTCAAGAAACAAAATGCGAATCGAGTACAAGTTCATGAACTATTTCTCCTGAAAAATCATTGAAATAATTGAAATTACCTGTAGGATGGCCAAAATGCCTAGAGAGGGTGAATAAGCCAATTTAAAATTATAATCAATAAATATAAATAAATTTCGGTGAAACGTGCTGAGCACACTTATCCTAGATACATTCTAGATAATGTTTACCGACATCTTCGTAACTCAACTTCTATCATGGGATTATCTCTCAACACTCCTTATGTTGAATGCAATACTGGTCACGATTGCTTCAAGCTCGCTGGAGTTCTTCCAACTCTCCTTATGTTGAATTTGATATTGGTCACGATCAATTCAAGCTCATTAGAGAAAAACCGCCACAACGGTCTTGGTGCCCACAACCGTATAAGTCACCGAACATGCAAATGAATGCAATATGAATGATAAAAGTGTTTAATAAATCATCAAGTAAACATGGAACACTTTATGATTTATTTCAGTTTTCTTAAACGTTTAAGCACACAAAATTATTGTTCAAAAGTTGTACCAAGAAGAAAAACATCAAGCCTTATTTTATATAACTTTTTCTTATCTAGGAAGAAAAGTCCACGTCCAAAACACAATCAATTTCATTGAAGGCTAACCAAAGATATGTTTCCTAGTCAAAACCAAAATCATCAAATAGGCATGAGCCAAAGCAAGAAGGTTTTGTAACAATATTACTCTTTAAAGAACCCTTGATATTATTGAAGCAAGTTTCAAGAATATCACAATTAATTTTTAATAGAGTATATGATAGTTAACTTGATTTCCATGCACTCAAGACTTAACCCAAAAGAAGAGGCTTGATAGGGCGTGAAGAAAAAGGAAAGTAAATCAATTTGAAACAAACATGTTTAAATAAGATGCACTCCTAAAGGGATTTTAATTGATTTAAAAATCAATGAAACAAAATTATATCATACTTTAAAAAAAATGTTCCCAACATGAATGCATGAAAAATGACATGTCTTACCTTTCAGATCAAATGGCTCATACGTGTTAAGTCACAATTCTGGAATTCGGAGATTGTTGAGCTATTTCAATTCTGCAGTTTCTGGAAATCAAAGACAACAATTTTGCTTCAACTTTCTAACTAAATGACACTTCCAAACCTATACTAAGTTTTAAGAAATACCAACACAATTTCATACTAACAATAATTATTAATAATCCAAAGTCTCTTGTCTGAATTTACTTCACACATGATAAGACACACCCCTCGTTAGACATTAAAAAAAGGAAGACTAATAATGTAGAACCAATGTAAATTGATACAAAAAATGGCCAAGTTGTTGAGAATATGTCAGATTTGGAGTATATTTAGCATTTTCCATTTATTATTTACTAAGCCCAATAAGTGTAAACGGATCGGGTTTGAACTTTTACTTGGACCGAGCCCACATCCTTCGGATTACATATAGAGGGCCCAAACAGAGCTAGGGTTTTTGCTTATAAACGCTGCCAACCCCTCACTGCCTCTCGCACATAGCGCACCCCCCATTTTTCATCTTCATCGGACGACTTCCGAAGAAGGAGAGCAAAGGTTTCAGTCTCGCTTCGTCGCCATGAGAGCCAAGGTACAACTAAAATCAGAACCCTAATAGAAACTTCAAATTGTTTACGTCTATAAATCGTCGTTCTTGTGTTTTTGTTGAATTTTTTTATTTTTTCTGATAAGCTTATCAAAGAATGCCATAGCTTCCGATCCTTGAAAATTGAAATTGATATAAATGGTAAAATGTGCTGCAGTGGAAGAAGAAGCGCATGAGGAGGTTGAAGAGGAAGCGCCGAAAGATGAGGCAGAGATCTAAGTGATAGCTTCAGCTGTGCAGCTCTTTCGCATGGCGTTTCTATCTTTAGGCTTTTGAGTTTTGTCAGACTTAGTGATTTGTTAGAATTAATATGAGAAACCCTTGGTGTTCTTGTTTCTATCTTTCTGCTACATTTCCTAATCTTTAAATGAAATTTGACTGTTTTTTTTTTTTTTAAATTAGTTGGTTTAGTTTGATGAAATTATGAATTTACATGTTGCTAATTGGAATGTGGTTTCTGAAATCATGTTTTTGGGCATGTTTATGCTGCTTTCATACAGATTGCATATCTGTGTTGTGGTTTCTGAAAACTCGTCTAAATCCCTACACAAACCCTTTCTTAAAATCTTCTCAAGTTTGAGAAATCCCTGAACTTTTCCTCCAAGTGAAGTTGGATGTTCGAGGGTCCTCAAATTTGTTTGTCAGGGAAATTTTCTAGTAAAATTTGGCCCATGGATAATCCAATGGTAGTTGGCTCCCAAAGTCTTATGATCTATGATGATCATAATTATTTTTTATACAAGTGAGGAGCAGGGGGAATTTATATTCAGGTAATTTGGCATTCTGACCAAGTTAATAATTTTCGAACTCGTTTTATGCCATTAGCCATTTTACAAAAACACAGTTTGTGCTACTACTAGTCTGCTTATATCCCACTGATCAATTTGGGATTCAAGTATATCGCTAAAGCGTGCCATTTCTGCTACTATTCGTGCCTATCTTCTTCAGTTCCTCAAATGTAAGTACGGTCTCCGAATTGAAACCACCTGCAAACTGAATGTAATGTTGCATGTGTCAGTACTCGGTATAGCAATTAGGGTTACAAATTAGAATCATGAGTTTGAGGAGCAATTAGGGTTACCTGGTGTACTCGGAAAGCGAACCGGACTCCTTGAAGCAAAAGATTATCTTCTCTTGAGCAGTCACTAGACTGAACTTCCTTGATAATCCTTTTCATGTACTCCTTGGCTAGCCTTAGTGAACTTAATTTCATCTGCAAGTATTGGACAAAGAAATTCAGTTATTACTGGTGGTGAAATAAAGAGGTTGCTTTCAAATGAATGTTATTTCCATCCCTTGCTTGAAAATTTGGAAATCTGTGATCACTAAACGCTGATCCTCATGGATTTGCTTTTGTAAAGTTTTGTAGAATAGTGAGAAGGGCTGTCAATTAGTGTTCTAATTTTCTTGGTTCCACATCATTGTAATTAGTTGAAATTAGTCCCTTAAGCTCAAATTTACCGCAATTTAGTAACATTTAAATTGAAGTCAAATGTAAAAAAAGATACCTCACTCAACAACAATTACCACATATAAAGTTGTAGGCAAGGCATAATTGTCAGAGGGACCTTAAAGCTATAAAGGTAGAGAAAAAAATAATTCAATTTGCTAATTGCTCCACCTACCTGCCCCATCAGCCCTGTGTCTAGCATCCATTCCCATGGGATCTGGAAATCTCTGTATTTCTTGCTGGCACTCTCTCTTGTCCTCTCTGCACTGCTAACACTTCTTTCCAACCTGCAAATTGAAATTGTGACCTTCAAAATTTAATTCACTATATTGCATGAAATTAAATGAAATAGTAACAAGTTTTTGTACTCTAATGCTTGCCTGTCTTGTAATGCTTCCATTCTTCTTAGAGCAAGGATCATTGGCTCTTTCATGTTGTCTTCAAATGATGTGACTTCAGATTTCAGATTTCTGAGGTCTCTGTAGTTGCAAGCAGCTTCCCGCAGTGTGTCCGCTTTTCGTTCCGGCCACTGCGGGAAATGTTTAAGCACTGCCCTCTCATCAACCAAGGAAGACAGCTGCCGGTCCAGCCAGTTTACAAATGCTTCTACATCAGCAATGTTTGTAAATTTTGCAGACTCAACCTCACTGATCAGGAAATTGATGAACTCTGCTTGTGTTTCGACCTCTGACTTTATCTGTCCATAAATCATGCACATTACAACTTTTGAGAAAATTGGTGTTCGTTATGAGATTTGAAGAATAGCGTCTGCTACATTATACTTACAGCTGAAAGATAAGATGAACGGTTTTCGATTTCTCCGATCATGTTCTTGGTAAGAGCAAAAACATGAACTCCTGCAGGGTTGGCTTTGTTCTCCATGTGTGGATCTTTCCTTGTAAGTGAACGGTACAGCTCAATTACTTCTGGCACACGGCGGACTCCTTTTGATCCGAGGAGTGATTTTGAGGGTGGAGGCGGAGGTGGCGGTGCTGGTGCTGATAGCCCTTTATTCTCTTTCACCTCCTTGGGTGAAATTGGAGGAGGCCTTGGTGGTGGGGGTGCGTTGGTTGGTAATCTTGCTGGCCTTTCCTTTGTGGCTTGAGATTCTGTGTTGTCTGGTCTTGGACACATTTTCTCTTTGGCTGGACTTTGCTCTGATATATCTACAAAAGCTGATTGTTTCTGTTGAGATGCGTCAGTATAATTGTTCTCCATAGAGTTCTGAAACTTCTTCCAGAGAACAGATTTTCTCTCACTGTTGTGTGCTTTGAGGGAAGTTATTTGAGCTTTGAGACGGGCAACTTCTTGTCTGAGATCATGATTTTCTTTCTCCAATGAACCCTTCTTTTCGAGAGAGTCTTCGAGTTCTTTCTTGAGGAAGGTGATGATCTCTGCATTTTCATCTTCTTCTGGCATCCTTGTTAGTTGTTTGCTCTGCTTTCACTATAAGGATGACAGAAGAGGAGATGGCTAGATATGACAATGAGTAGCTGGGTCGTTCCTCTTTTATGTTATGGTCTTACTTTTGATGTAAGGTTTGGTGTGTGCACGTAAGCCTGACGAGTGTTGCTCTAGTTAATGCCCCTATGTATGTTGGTAATGTTTGTTTAGGTAATTAAGAATTCTTTTGATTTTTTTTATTTTAAAAAAAGGTAATTAAGAATTCAAGAGTAGACTCTTTTGACATTACCAAATTTGAGCCGTGCTAGCATCGGTCTCTCCCGTTGATGCATGTGGGTCCCATAAAACATCAATAGCTTACAGTTGCCCAAGGAGGAAGGCAGCTCGTGCTTGTATAGTTCTTACAAGTTCTCTCATCCGTCCTATACAAAGATTTATTATACTGTCATAGGGCAATGTAGCATTGCAGGTGAGGGATCAGCATAATTGTTGCAAGTACTTGTTTTAGGTGCAACATTATATTCTTCCGTCAAATTTACCACAAACCCCAAGTCTTTTTCTTTAGTTTTTAATATATCTTGCAATCATGTTAAAATAGCAATAGCAAGGTATTGTAGTTTGCTAGACAATCATTAAACATAAAAGTTTTAAGCTATTAGAAAATAAGCTAACAATGTATATTAGGCTTACACAAAAAATCAATACGAGAAGCGAGACAAACATATAAGTGCATCCCCACACTACAAATCAACAAAGAAGTGAGAAACATGATTCAAACTCAAGACCCCTTGTAAAGTAGACTCGAATAACGTATTAGACGACTACTGGTTTCAAAAGCTTAAGTTGTGAGAGTGAGCCAACAATTTACATCACCTTACACATTTGTTGTCAGTATCATATGCACTAGGTATGTCATTTCTTTCATATTTTACACGTACTCTTGTGGAGCTTGTTCCAAACAGTAAATGGTATATGATTGATTGCTAATTAACAACTTCCTAAAGTAATGCCTATGCTTACGTGGCCAATCGTTGTTGTCCAGGTGTCATTCTTTGACTGGGATGTTGAAATCATTAGGTAAATCTTAGTATAAGGTCGGTGAACCTCTTGGTTGATAGTGATATTGGCAATAGATTTAGTCCTTCATGAGATTATGACAAAATGGAATTAGCATTTTCTATTCTTTGCTTGTGAAGCAAAGCCAAAAGCAGGGAAAAGTGAAGGGAAAATGGGCAGAAGTGAAGGATGCTGACAGAGAAAAAATTAAAGAAAAAGTAAAAGCCTTGATATTTACAGCCCACCAGATCGAGATCTTCCCATTTTTGCTTTATTTTTTCCTGTGCTCCCAGGAAAAAGTTACAAAAACATGAAGAAGGGTGTTATGGTGAAGAACAATAAAGCAATAAGGCTGAAACTGAAAGGTAGCTCAAATGCTCACCTAGACTTGAGGTGTATTTACTAGGGCATCATCATCTTTAAATCTTTTTAAAGGGTTTTTATTCTTCTCACTGATTTGGCACAAGTCCACTCCAAATTCAGCTTTAGTTTTCTAGGGGACCCTTGATCAAAATACCCTACAAGCAAGGGAACCTTAGGGGGGTCAAAGATAAACAGCTTGATCAAGACTCAAAACCAGAATAAGTGTAGCAGCATGGGGGAACATGAATGTGCAGGACCCCATATATTGATTTGGGTTTGTGGCAAGCACAGAAAAATGCTTAACCAGAAGATTTTTTTATTTATAAAACAAGTACATAAAAAGATTGAGAAACTGGGAAGCAGGTAGGTAGACAATTTATTTGCAAGACAGGCATGGCCCTACATAAAGGGAAACAGAAAAATCAGATGTGATCATCTGCTTACAAGGTCCCCTTATTGAAAGGCTCTTACAAGGTCCCTTAATTCTGTCTTTCCAGAGGCATCTCAGTCTTTGCTGTAGGGATGTTAAAATCATACAGGCTGTTAACATGATGTGGCTTATATCCTGGTGGATTAGCAGATTGGGATGTTAATTGGATTGACCACAGTTGGCTTAATCCAGGTGGATTAGAAAACCAAACTCTAGTCTTGGTGGGTTAGATAGATGTCACATAATTGCCTATTTGGTTTCTTCAGTCAAGCTAGTCAATGTAGCAAAACCTAAATAGTAGTAGCAGCATAGTGTAAGTGAGCAGAAACTTTTGGGAGTCACTCACACAAGCATGAACGAGTGTTCTAGGTAAATTATTTAAGTACAAAACAACTTTTAGATCATCGATAAATATATGTCGTCAAATTAAGCGAGTGTGATTAACATTCCTACGAACTCTTTCATCTTGTGAAATCATGAAATGATTTTCGTATTCAAAATCATTCCCACACCTTCAAATTCAACCACTATATCCATAAGCATTAGCAATAGTCATCCACTTCACTACCAAAGTCACACCCACTAAAGAGTTCAAAGCATAGGAATGATTCGAATGAAGCAGAAAATAACTCATACATAGTCAAAATTAAAAAATTGGGTTCTTTCACAAGTAGAAACAGAAACAGAGGAAATAGAAAACTACTAAGACATAATTTCGCTCTTATTGTAATTTTTGTTTTAAATCATCCCCAAGGATGGTTTTTATTGAGGATTTGGTAGACGGCTATTGGCAGAAGAGACCCTGGACCCCCATTCAAGCAGCTCTTTGCTTGTGTCATCCTTGTGAACAATCACTTCTATGAAGCACAGGCAGTCTTTCTTCTCCCCTGTTGCTGTTGCAATGGCTTCTGTTAGCTCCTCTTCAGTACGAACCTGAGACAAAAATAAACAGAAATGTAATCATGATTTAACATCTCCAATTCAGTATTAGTCTAATAAAGCTATGACAACGTTATTCACACTTCCAATTTGTCATCATGCATTCTATTCCCGAGTGTGTTAAAAACAATTAAATATTGTTTTTAGAGTGTAAAATGACAATAGGAATAGCAGCTGCCTAAAGCATATGCGCCTATTCTATAGAATATTTTTGTATCACCAACCTTGGTTGTCCAGCAGTTTCCTTCACCATTGTGGATTGCATCCACCAAACCCGTGTAGTTCCAGTTTTTGATCACATTGTAGGGCCCATCATGGATTTCAACTTCTATGGTGTATCCACCATTGTTGATAAGGAAAATGATGCTCTTTTGTTCACATCGAATCATGGTTGACACATCTTGCGCAGTCACCTGTCACCCAAAATGTCATATATATACAAGCGTTTAGATCAATTCAACAACATTTCTATGAAATCTAAAGTTTGATTAACAATGGTTGAAACGTTCTAACCTGGAAGCTCCCATCACCAATGCAAGCAATGACACGCTTGCTTGGTACCGATTGTGCATACCCAAGAGTTGCACCAACAGACCAACCAATGGAACCATATTGCATCTGGAATTCATACCTGCAACACCAACTTTTTCTCTCTAATGATATTGTCACAATAAAAAGCCTCAAAATGAAATTGATAGGTTCTTTGTTGCATGCTCACCCACATCCTTCTGGCAATTTTAGTTTCTGGCAGTTAAACCAAGAATCTCCAGTCTCAGCAATAACAGCAGTATCAGCTGAAAGAAGCTTCTGAATGTGCTGGAACATAATGTTGACTCTCAAAGGCTCATTAGGTTGACATTTGACAGGCTGGCCCTCTGGGACGAAGATTCTGTGGTAGTTTTCATAAGCAGTTGTGTTTTTGTTGACCCTTTTTGCAAGTGCTTGTAAAAAGTCCTTCATTAGAACACAGCCAAAAGAAGGGCCATTGCCCATGACCACACGATCGGGCTGCACAATGATTGCCTTCTCCTTTTTGAGAAGGAGAGAGTACCCAACAGAGCTGTAGTCATTGAAGATTGGACCAGCAAACAAGTATGCATCAGCAGACTCCACAATCTCACCACAGTAGGCAGTGCCCACAGCTCCCCAGTATGTCCCCATGTAGTGAGGGTGGGTTTCTGGGAAATGCCCTTTGGCTGATGGCATCACAGAAACTGCATAGCCACTGGCATCTGCAAACTCAACAAAGGCTTCATGGGCCTTTGCCACTCGGAGTTTCGGTCCGCCCACCATCACTGGCTTCACCGCCTTGTTTAAGAAGGCTGCTGCAGCCTCCACAGCAACTTCTAGCCCCATCTTGTTAGTCATTCTGTATCAAGAAATCATCGAATTAACATAAACAAACATCTCAAACTCAAGAAGCCCTGCTGAGGAAATATTATGTTGGCAGACTGTCAACCTGCCATCTCACAGAAGAAACCATCAAGGATTAACAAAGAAGTTACCTAGGTGAGATAGCAAATTTGATGGGCTCTCTGCTAAAAGTTGGATGTGGAATGCCAGGCATGTTGCAACTAATGCTAATATAGACTGGCTTGCTTTCTTTGAGAGCAGTAGAAATGGCTGTATCAATTTGTTCATGTGCATCTTCCAAGTTATTCACCACAGCCTGACATAGCAAATCACACAAACCAGATCAATCACTTGGGTGTATATATTGGCCAAGAATGAAAATATTGGCGATATCGATATTATCGGGCCTTCAATTTAGGGATATTTCGGGGATATATTGATGTCATTTTAGGTATCAGCGATACAAAAAACATAGATAATAGCTTACAAACACGGAATTTTGAAGTGAAACTTTTATAGATATTAAGCACATTATCAATGAATGTATTGAACTAATAAAATTCAGAATATACAAAGTATAAGATATGCATATGATGAAATGTACGTATATATATAATGCGTGATGAAAATCTTGAAAATAAATACAGTTAGACTTAACACAACAAAGACAACATTATTCAAACATAACCCAACCCAACCCATTAATATATAACCGAACATTATATTACAAGAATCAGACTTAATGATAAAGGAAATGAAAGATAGAAGATTAGGTGAAAAATAAAATCAAACACACAAGAAACCGATCAACCAGAGAGAGGAGGGGAATAGTCAAAGATAGCCGAAATGACTGAGAAGAGAATAAAGGAGAAGCTACTAAGTATTAGAGCTTGGTTTTTGACATTGATTCAGTGGCTGGGACCTATGATTACTTTCAAAACTGAAGACAAATTTCTGAGTTATTTATCTGGTATTGGGAAATATCGGTAAATATCGACGATATCGGGGGTTATCAGGATATATCGCCAAGAAGGATATATCGGCCGATATTTTCATCCTTGATATTGGCAAAAGAACCCAAATCCCAATTTGCCCAAACAAACACTACATATTATATGAACACAAATCCAAATTTCAACAAAACAAAAAAAAGAAAACTTACTGTCCTTAAGACAAAACATACCATATCATCAGATTGAATCTTCCATTCCATATATTCAAGAAATCAAAGGTGTAAAATAAAGAGTTGGGCTTACTTGAAAGCAGGTGACGGTCTGGAAGCAACGGAGTTCTTGACTAAAATCGGCCAAACCAATGGTGTGGTGAAGAATTCTGTTGGTGCCATAATCATTTGTGTTAGGCCCTCCAACAATACAAATGACAGGAAGGTTCTCACTGTAAGCTCCAGCAATGGCATTGAGAACACTAAGCCCACCCACTGTGAAAGTGACAACACAAGCCCCAACCCCACGAGCCCTGGCATAGCCATCGGCAGCATACCCAGCATTGAGCTCATTGCAGCAGCCAATGTTCGTGAGCCCTGGCTCAGCAATGAGATGGTCAAGAAGGGTAAGGTTAAAATCACCGGGCACAGAGAACACATCTTGAACACCAATCTCCACGAGGCGGCGGGCCAGGTGGCGGCCTAGAGTGGCGTCGGAGGAGGCAATGGTGGAAGGAGGGTGAGAGTCATGGACTGAAGCTGTGCCGTTTTGGGGAGGACAGACAACATTGTTGTTGCTGGGTTTGCATGAGTCCAGTGAGCCAATGCTGGTGGCCATGGTTATAAAACAGAGAGCTTTGTAAGTGAAATGGAGAGAAAACAAGATTGGGGTTTTGTTTTTCTAGTGGATCTAGACAACAAAATCAGAGAAAAGATTGGATCTTTGAGAGAATGTTGGGAGGAGGAGAGAGAGTTGGAGGGATTTATATAGGGATGGTTGTAGACGTGAAATAAGGTGGTGTGGTTTCTTGGGGAAGAGGACAAGACTCTTTCGCGTTATGTATGGTAATTGAGTGAGTGCTAAGTATAGGAGAAGGACAGCTACACCAGTGTCCTGTTACAATATTTTTTTTGAATTTCTGTCCTATTATTTTTTGGTATTAACGTTCGTTTTTAGCATTGTGAAAATAAATCATTGTTTTACATATATATATGGTAATATTCTCTTATTGGCTATCGGACATAAATACGTAATGGGACTGTCAATCTAAATTGTACATCTAAATAAGATTCATATTCTGTCGCTCATTGCCAAATCGAGTTATTTCTCGGGTCTCAGCTGTTCTTGTATAATATATTAGAGAATAAATGGTGAAATTTGATTATGATATGTGTGTAGAATCTTCAAGAATATCACAATTAATTGTAATTACGGGTACATATTTAGGTAATACCTTGGTACCCAATTCATTTCCTTATATTTTTTCTTGACGAATACCCAAGTCATTTCCTAAAGAAAATGGAATTTTCTTCCTTAGATCTTTGCAATATCTGAAAACATATTTCCATTAAAATAAAATAAAATAAATTAACATTAGTTAGAATTCGTGACAAAACATTTCAATCAAAGCTAATGTCATATGATAAATAAGAAAACATGTTTACCTAGGGTTCAAATCAGTGGTAGGAATGTGCTTAAATTCCTATGGACTGTCAAAATCACACAAATATTGTTTCCATGGGAGTCTAAGGGGACCTAAGGCTTCCTTTCTACGGCACTATAGAGGTTCCCTCCTTTTGAGTTTTTAGGGAAAGAGAGAGGGAGTTAGACCAATTGGTTAAGCCAGTGTGTCAGTCCTCTTGCAATAACGCTTTGTCGTGGAGAGAGAGTGAGAGGAGAAAAGGTGGTGCCAGTTGATCAGTTCCATGCAGGGAAAGTACAGAAAAGATTTTGCCATAGATAGAGACCACTGATTTCTAAACCGTAAGCTGTGCCACCAGTTTTGTACATTTGACAGTTCTTATTCTTGTCAACAGAAATGAGCTTTTTGCTGCTCTTAAAAGGCTCATATTGTGTGTCTTCATTCAAACGAGAAGTAAATAACATAGATATATGAGGCTACAATTGCATTATATCATAAACAACGTAGATTTTCTTTTCTCCAGAGTGGAAAACATTTTGGCATGGCTTCTCTGTAACTGAGTATTAAAAGAATCAAGACTTCAAGATGGAGAATCAGAATATGCAAAACTTTGTTAGTTAGTTCGACTATTTTGTTTATATTAGCTCTAAGATACAACCATTAACAATGGCTTACTTTCTCTGATACGTAGTGTAACATATAAACCTGAAATATCTGCAAGTTTCGAACAAAGCACGAAACGTACTTGATCTTCCGATGGATAGTACCATATGCCTTCATCCTAGAAGTTAGACATAGTAAATCATACCGACTTCAAGCAAAGAGGTATGAGGCACGTTCAAAACAACATCAGGCTCCCTACAGTTCTTTCTCAGAAAAGCATAAACAATATCTATAGCAACTTTCTTGAAAAAGGATGATGATTTCTTTGCCTTTGCATGTGAATGTCCAAGAATATAAGTGACACCAGATTCTTTGGCTTCTAATATCCGCAGGGACTCATCTTTAGAAAGAGAAGTTTCCATGTTTTCTTCATCATTCGAGTCAACTAAAGTGTGATCTGGAGCATGACGGGCTTCAGCATCTGCAAACTCTCTAGAGCATCCAGTTACTGGTTCCAAAGGACATTCTTCCTCTGTTTCTACAAACTGCAGTATACTAGACACCAATATATTCTCAAAATTACAGGTTTCCTGTTGAAGATCCTTGTAACCATACCTCACAATGCACCGGAACATGCCACACTCCTTCGGGCCTACCCTACTAATGAGCAACCTTTCCTTTCCACTAATGTGGGGTACTTGAACAGATTTGACAGAGACGAATATTAGGACCTTATGGAATGCAGGTAGATTAGTTACAAAGTGTCCGAAAACTGGTGGTATCCCGGTCACCAAATTAGTGTAAACAAGTCCAATTCCAGGGACCCGAACCATGCCAAGGCTAGGCCCTAAGCACACTATTCTATTAATTGAGACCTTGTTTTCAACATCAAATTGGTGTTTCATCATTGTTCCATAGTTCCATATGTACGTCACACCCATAAAGATCAGAGACAGCACAACCGGGATCCATCCACCTTCTGGGATCTTGCTGATGGATGCTGCAATGTAAATCAGCTCAATTGATCCAAACAGCATTAAAAATGCTACTGCATTTAGTATCCTTTTCTTCCAGACAATTATCATTACCAGAGCCATTAAGCAAGTTGTCACAAACATTACAGCGGTGACTGCCAGCCCTACCAAATCCAACAACATGATCAGAGTTCATTCATGAAAATAGTAAGTATACCATAGAAATAATGCTCAGATTTATACCATATGCATGACCCATCATGTTTGTGTCCCTCAATCCAATTGTCACAGCTAAACAAAGGCACATTAACATCCAATTGACCTCTGGAATGTATATTTGCCCATATATTTTACTTGAGGTATGAACTATCTTCACGCGGGGAAAGCATTTCAGTGCACAGCACTGGCTTATAATGGAGAAGGTAGCTGAAATTACTGCCTGGCTTCCGACCACGGATGCAAAAGTGGCAATTATGAACACTGGCCAAAACACAGCTTCTGCAGTGGCCATATAACAATGGCATAAATACGGAAGATGACAACGAATAATATAAACTATTTGGGTACTATGATAAATAGATAACTTCTTACCTGGTATGGCTTTATAGAAACTTCTCTGAATGTCTTCATGATGCTTGGAAAGGAATGCAGCCTCACCCATGTATGAAATAACCAGAGAGGGATATACTAGTAATGTGAAGGCCATCTGGGATTCGATGACAAGTGTTTCAACATTAATATTCAAATAAGATAGAAATAATTTATAGATGCCATTTCAATCATTCAAGGCATCAGAATCTGTAAGTACAACTGACTGAAAAGTTACCTTTATTGAAAGCGAAGAGAAGTGGCCCAAATTAGCAAACATCGCCTCTACACCTGAGATAATATTCCGGAGGAAACTAGTTTCCAGTAGCTCTGTTTAGCAGCAAGTAAACCACAATTACTGCATCAGGAGTTCAAAGAGATACCTGTGATTGAAAGAACAACTCCTGCTAACGAAACCCATCCTTCAACGCCTGTGCTTCTAAGGAACTTCAACATGTAAACTGGAGAAAGTGCGTGAAATATACGTCGATTCCAATGAAATATGTTGTATATTCCAATGCCACTAATACACAGAAGCCATGCTGTAACAATTGGAGCAAACATGAAAGCAACTCTGTGTGTTCCATGATGCTGAAGGGAGAAAAGCCCCACTAAGAGGACACATGAAATTATGACAACATAATCTGAGAGACAGAAAGAAAGAAACCAAACAGAAGTTTAGTGAATAGTGAAGCATGAATGTTTAAAAGGTTACATATTGGTATACTTACTGTCATGGAGTTCTGTGAACTTAAGCTTAATCCCTGAGACTGCTGAAAGAACTGAAAGGAGAAATACAGGAGAATCTCTATTATGTTATGGTCTCTTATTAACAGACAATTTGAGCACTAAAAGACTCTAATTAAATTCGATATGATAGCGAAAGACCACGAGATGCTTGTTGGGGTTTGGAAATAAATCATCATATAAATATATGTTATACATAGTCATTTTCCTCTTTCAAACACGTTCTGCCTAACAAATCTCCAAACTGTATATGCCATACTAGTGCAGCATAGTACTTATTTAGCTCTGTCACAATAGGCTACGTACATGTTTTAAATACAGGTAGCATTTAAAAATCAGATTCAACCAAATTCTTTTCATGGACACATATGTATAATGTGTATTTCTCTGTGTCTAACATGTCACAAAATTATCAGAATTTATACCTGTAATCTGAAGGATATGATGCTTATTCACAACCACATCAATATCTTGAGAAGTTAAGATGAGCTAGCCTAGAATTTGAAAATTTCAGGTAATGGAACTTGTACGGGTCAGAATATAAACATCACCACAGAGGATTTGATTACACTAGCCACCTGATATTGCAGGAGTGAGTACACCATCACCAATTGCCATACAGGTTCCAAATAGAACAAAAACCAGTAGCCCTTTGCGAAATCCTGGGTGCTTGTTGAAGAATAATTTCAGAGCTGAACTCTGCCATGTATCTGTGGTTCCTTCTGTCACATACTCAGACAATTTCTCATCTGTGATTTCTTGATTGGGTAGAATGCTTAATCTTGCATGACGGCAGAGAAGGGAGTACAAGGCAAAGGTACCTCCTGCACCATATGCACAACATTGGTATTGAGAAACTGTCTTTCTATCATATCCAAATCTATAGTCAATACCTTAAAAGCTTATTGCAAAGGTCTATTGCAAAACTAGATGAGATAACGATCAAACAAAAAATTACAAGAAGCTTGAGCTGAACATTTTTTCTTTTTTTCAGTGTTGAAACGGGTGTTGTATATATGCAAAGCAGAAACCAACCATTAGACAGTGATGGGAAGCTTGAGTGATTAGATGAATCCGGTTATTTAGCAATCAGATAGTACTCAAATGAAATCAACAAAACTGTACCTTCACCATTGTCATCAGCCAACATCACAATGAAAACATATTTGCAGAGAGCAATGAGAGTAAACGTCCAGAAAATAAAGGAAAGCACGCCAAAAATCTCTTCATCATCCTCTTGAAGGCTCAACTTTCCAGAGAAGGTCGTCTTGTAAACATAGAGAGGGGATGTACTGAGGTCACCATAAACCACTCCCAGACTTTGATAAGCCAGTGTGAGCACAGTTGTATAGGATACCTTCTGCATACTCTGATTCAAGACAACAAACTTTAAACATATGTGGACAAGTTCAATAAATCAATGGTTTAGAAAGATCTAAGCAGGTTTGTCAGTACTCAAAGCTAATAAAAGTTCATGAACCCATAGTTCAGCAGCTGCATTGAAGAATAAATTTACTTTATTGAGATTTTATGCTCTGTTCTCAATCTTTATTTATCTGGCTGCTTAAATTCTAAGGTAAATCCTATCATTCAATCTACTTTTCCTAGAGACAAAAAGGAGACGCCTTTCGAAGCAAAGAAAATATAAAGTCTGTTGACAAAACTATAAAAGATGCACACTTTGTGCAAATGCTTGAAATGAAAAATAGATGCCTCTAAATCCCTGTGTTAGTGAAGCAAAACCAACCAACATGTACTTCTTCGGTAATGATTACTGCTTTAGTTATCCTTTCAGAGCCCATTTTTGTTAAAATGGATCCAATTTACCCAGAAACCAGAAATAACAATTTTAAAAACAGGAACCCCTGCTCTCTCTCTCTCTCTCTCTCTCTCTCAAATGTCCCTGTTCCATAGGAGCTGCATGCTCCAGATGTCATTTCATATATGCATAAAATCGTTCAAAACCTCACTAAATTTAAAGAGAAGCATTTCACTAAAACCTCTTTGTCCAAGAAACCTTGCAAAATGCATGACATTCATAAGGCTATTAAGCACACAAGAAGTGCAAAAATATTAATAATAACATAGCAATGACATCATAAAACCAAGCAACTAATAATATTGAGAAAAATGTTAACACTGTCATGCAATAATGCAAAGTGCTTAATTATGAGGTGAGAAAGAAGAATACCCGTGGAGATATTCCCTGCTCCATTAATTCTTCAGACGGATTCATGGTAGAGAGAGAGAGAGAGAGAGAGAGAGAGAGAGAGAGAGAGATGGACAGAGTAAAACAAGTGACTGAAGGGGAAGAAAGGCTGAGAACAAGTTTATATAACGAGAGAGAGTAGAGAATGTAGTAAGTGAGAAGGCAAGTGTTGTGTTGTTCTTCCAAACTCAGGTTGCAAAAGGCATTCAATGCTCTTTTTACCTCTCTTTCAGATTTTTGTAATTTTCAATCCTCCAACTTTATATTGTACTTATCCCCTTCCCCTCTATTTTAATCTTAACATCATTATACTATTACATAAATATAAACCCAGAACCCAAAACAAAGAAAAACTCAATAAAATAAGCTAATCAGGATTACATATTTAAATATCAGTTTTATTAACAATTATGTGAAAGTAGGTTGATTGTGGTCAAAGGTATAAACACTTGATTTGACTGACAAATGGGCAAATGGGCATCACTTTCAGAGTGTCATTGTGTGTAGAGATTAAGATTAGGTGGAAAGTCGATTTTCCTAATTTAAATTTTGTTAGTCCATGAAAAGGATGTGAGTTCAGGCAAATTTAAAAGGATTTTCCTTATTTAAATTTTGTTAGTCACAGTGTCACCATCACCCTCCTGTATCTAAGTTTGACTGATCAAATTAAGCTGGATGCTAGCAGAATTAGGTTACGAAATTGGGCATTTTACCACTCCTCAATGATACCTACTGCCTTCTAACATATTAAAATCTCATGCAAAAAGTATTCAGAGTTTTCTTCTTTGTTCAACCTATTAGAATGAGAGCAGCAGGCACCCCTTCATTTGTGGCATATTTTTGCGCCTAACATGTGGGCAATTCATATTAAGTAACTTAGTTTTGACACCATATTAGAATGCGAGCAACAATCCAAACAGAAATCATTTGAGAGGGGGTGGAAAAGCCCAAAGCTTTTTAAATCACTGTTGCAAAACTTTCATCCTTTGAGGTAAGGTGGATACTCTCAACACAACCAAGCCACAAGTACATGGTTTCATACTTGGTATTTGATGCAACGAGCCAATTGGGAAGTTATATTCATTATTGATGTACATTATCTACCAATAGCATAAGATGCCAAGACATGATGTTACTTATCAGAATAGACTGAAAGAGATTTGATGCGAACCATCTCTCTCTCTCTCTCTCTCTCTCCAACATCACAAGTAAAATCCAATATTAGGAAGATGATCAACTCTTCAAGCACAGCCAAAGGTTACATTAGCGGACAAAATGAATTAACATAATTATCCTTAGAGCAGCAAATCATAAATTTGAACTATAACTAAGATATGTCCACCATAACAACCAAATCCTACGACTTGGATCATATTCTTCCCATAATATAAAGGCCAAAACAAAATGGGTGCCAGCCGTACAACATCACATTGCATTATGGGCAGAAATGGTTGTTTATGGTTTTGGACTAAATATGAATGAATGAATGAATGACTAAGAAGAAGTAAGATTATCTATCTAGTCATAGTCTGCATGCCTATCTTGTTTCTTTCTCATAGCCTTATTGGATTCCGGACCAAACCGTACGTCCTCTTATTGATTTTCCAGTACATACATTGCATGGGATCGAAGAGGGAAAAATATTAGAATTCTAAAAACAAGAGAAAAAAAACACAGAGAAAGCTACAAGCATATGTTAGGTATGCTCTCTACGTCAAGTATTTATAGCTCTCTTAATTCTGTCTGTCCATCCCCCCTCCCCAACCCAATTTGATTGATTCAATTATGCACGTACACCCCTTTGGAGATTGGTTGGTCACTTGACTTGGTTTGAAAGGAGACCCACATACGAGAAAAAGTTGATCTACCATCTTACAAGAAAGTGAGCCATTTGCTCCCCCACATTTGTGCTTCAATGGATTCTTGGGACACCCATCTTTCACTATCAGCCCCACAACCTTTTCCTTTCCCACGTGCACCAATCTTGATAATCCGGTTTCGTTTCCGATTTTCCATTTCCGTTTGCAAAGGGTTGGACCACCCTACCACTCGTTAAGGAGAGACTTTTATTTCGATTTCTCAGTTTGCAAAGGGTTAGACAACATTTCATCCTACCAGAGAAATCACATGCACCCGTTCTCACCCCTAGAGAAGAGAGGAGTGAGAAGGGATATGCACCCACTGCGGCCAAAGCCGCTTTTAAATAAGCACTTCTAGCATCATTTGGATAAGCGCTCAGCCATTAAAAGACCTGGGTTTTTTGTTAAAAAAAAAAAAGAAAAAAAGAATGCCAACATGCATATAATAAAAGCACTTTCAGCAAAAGCTCACTTCCAAACAGGCCTGTAGTTATGGAAGTTTACTTGAGCAAAGGGGCAACCTAATGGGCCCGAGGATAGGTTGTGATTAGTTAACAGAGGCTAGATTGAACATGGCACAATTCGATACCAGGTAAACAATTTCCTTCACAACCATGTTGGCTTCCAAAACAGAACATATGTGACCCAAAATAGCATGGGAAATTCGAGACCCTAAAACAAATCAAGAAATTATATCCAAACAAAAGGTCCTCTGTTTTTATAACAAGTAATTTTCACTGACCTGTAACTTACTCCCAAGTAATCAAATAGGGTGGGAAACTCTGGTGACAACAAACCAAACTCATAACAAAACACAATCCTCAACCTTCAAACATGACCCAAAAGTCTGACCAAATTTTGACGACCAACACGACACCAATTGGACGCAAGAACAGACCCACAGCAAAAACCCCCAACTTTCACTCTTTATGTGTCTTTCTTCTCCTCCTCAGCTGCAGCTGGTACCTTCCCCTCTGCTTTCTCCTCTACTTTCTCCTCAGCAGGTGCATCTTCTTTTACGGTACCACTCTTAGTGGCAGCAGGTGCCTCTTCCTCAGCTTTCTCCTTGGTCTTTCTCTCTTCAACACTCAAATTCTTGAGAAGCCCAGCAGCCTCTGTAGCATCTTCATTTTCTTCTTCTGTACTTAAGGATTCAGCAATTTCTTGAAACTTTTCCATGAACAATCTGTTATCTGATACAGCAAACAAACAACCAAACTTTAATAACCTACATAGAACATCAACCAAATGTTGAATGTGGCTCTTTGTGATGATGCGTTGATCTAGTAGCACCATGCTATAAACCAAACCATATCTGTCAACTATATTCTTCATACCCTGACTAAGAATTGTAAAGTAAGCAATGTACTTCAAAGTTCGTTTACACATTTAGCAGAGGATGAAACTGAATCGATAATGCTGTGTACAAAAGCACCAACGAAAATGCAGCATGGTTAAAAGACAAATTTAAATTAGAAAATTCAGAAGGTAGGCATCCCTCAAACTCTCCATCCCAGCTACCAGAATTTTTTTTGTTATAACATGATAAAATCTAGTGAACAGAAAATAATGATACAGCAAAATGACACATTCAAATCGATACAAATGCTCAACAAAGGAATTCATTTCCTTATTACTCTAGTTTTATTATATTCTTAAGAAAATAATAAAACCTCACGTGTTATAATTGAAATCAACACTCCACATGAAACAGACTAGCTAATTTATGATTTTCACTATATCTTGACAGTAACAATCTTGAAAGGTAGCAGTGACATGCAAAGAGAAACTAAGACCTTGAAGTATCAACAAGTAATATCCTTGTATAAACTCTCAATTCAATTTGCAGAATGTATTATTTCATCCAACAATTTCCACAAAGCCTAACTCACCATGACCAAGTACAATTATGAGAGATGTATTAACTCAAACTAACCTATTATAATTTGGTCCAACACTGACTTCAGAAGCTATAAATGTCATCCCTCTTCAACAAGTAGGGCAACATAAGTACAAGGAAGCCAAAAGGTATAAATTCTTAGACCGGTTCAAGATGCAAGTATGGAATGGCAAGGAATTACACACTAGAGCCTAATGAATCCACAAAACATAAATAGAATCTATAAGTTTTGTTCTTAATTGATATGTAATTTTTTTTTTAAGGAAAAAAAAAAAGTATAACAGAATTGGACAAATTTACACAATATATGAAGAAACATAAGGGTAAAAAAGAACTTTAAATATATGATTAACCCATGCAAATTCAGTAAAAGACTCTTGCCTCACAGATGACAAGAAAAAAAAAACCAACATTCATGCAAAAGGGTTAAACCTCACACATTCGAAAGAAAGTGTCTTCAAAATTATAACACACACTAGAACCTAAACATCAACAACAACAACATTCTTTCAAATTAATATAATAATACAAATATGGGGTTATGATAGGTTGTGTTGAAGTAAAAGTTTAAATTTTATATTTATGTAATGCAGTAAATGATGTTGAGTAGGATGGGCATCAATAGTGCAGTTCTCTGCAGTCAACAACTGCATAATGCAAAAATCAGGTAGCTTATTCCAAAATATTCAAACTCAACCATAAATCCAGATGGAACATGGATCACATGATCCTTAAATCTAAGATGACTCTACTTATCAAACGGAGCCCAATTTTACAAACAAATGCCATAAAAATCAACAAAGACAAAGTGTATGCTCCAACCAAACAAAACAAAGTGTATGCATATAAATCAACAATCTGAGACATTTCAGAAGTTCTAGTGCTTCAACAAGAAAAATTCGATTCATGTTGCAAAAATTTTCATAGAAACTGGATAATCAGCTTAAGGTAGTTGGTATGGGCTCTATTAGTAAGTCCAGGATTGTATGCAATTTACAATCTAGAAAAAAGGTTGAAATGAAAAAGAGGTCCATTAGTTTTCTTGCTGATGAAATGCAATTAGATCTAATTCTTCAAGTACGATTGAAAATTTATTAACTCTTCATGGACAAACGTAATTAGAAGGATTTAAAAATGTATTAAATTAGGGTTTTTATAAGTACAAATAGCATGAGGTCGTCTCGTACAGTAATGTCCTAGTTTGTCCATGAAATCATAGCAACAGACTTGCATATTTACATAAAACAGATGTAATAGAAAGTACCAAGTGTACACTGTATATGACAGCATCTAACGGCAAGTTCATTGCAAGAATTGATTACGAAAAGATCAAGTGGATCAAATAAATTACACTCACTCTCAATTGAAGCGAATCTAATGCAGAAAAGCTCCTCCTTCAATTCCCCATCAGCAAAATCAGTTGCGTGCCAAACAGATGACTTCTCATTACCGGCATGCTCCTGAACTGTCATCTTCGGTAGAACTGCAAGGAACAATAGCACAAAGCACACAAAAAAAGTTCAAAATTCAAAACACTAAACCCAAACAATCATAACAATAAATAAATAGTGTACGTTTATTTAGTATTTCGGACTATGATAGAGACTAACCGAGGTGATTGGCGCAGATCTTTAGGGTTTTGGACTGTCGCATAACAAGGCGGACCTTGCCAGTCTTATTGTGCTTAAGAAGCTTGACAGTACCAGCACCTCGCTCTTTCCATTGGTTACCGTCTTTATCAAATCGGTATAGCTTCGCTTTCCTAAGAACAAACCAGAAAACACACAAACAGAGAGAGTGAGTTCGCAAATCAAACAAAACCCTAGGTTTTTGCAGATCACAGAAAAACCCTAGCATTCGATGAAAAAAGAATCGGAGCAAGAGAAACGTACAGATCGAGGATGGCGTCTTCGTCTTCCTCACCGGTGGTGACGGCGACCTCCTCGAGCCTGACGATCGGAGCGACCTGAGCTCCGGTGTCCTCGTCGTCGCCGGCTAGTGGGGCCTCCTCGTCTTCTCTGTGCTCGGCATCGGCGCTCGACATCTTTAGAGAGAGAGCAGAAGTGGAGTAGATAGTAGAGAGAGAAAGAGAGAGAGAGAGAGAGAGAGAGGGATATGAGAAATGAAAGAGAAAATTAGGGGACGAAGGGCTCTGGTCTATAAAAGTATCGAAGATTTCAGGGTTAGATGGTTTTTATAGTGGTTGTAGGAGTGAGTGATCTTAGCGTGAGCGTGAGCGTGAGGTTTACGCTCAAAAAGACGTGCGCGATTCAAAATGAGAGAACGCCAAGGCCCAAAGCCCTAAACCCGAGTCTTTTCTTCTTTCTTTTTTAATTGTTTTTTTTTCCTTATAAATTTTGGCTCATTTAGAATTAAGGCTTAGTTTGATATTGCTGTGCTTTAAAAAAAAATTAATTTTACTGTGCTGTAAAAATAAACAACTGTGAAGTGTAGCAACTAATCGAGAATAAACAGCTGTTAAATGGTTTTAGCAGATTAAAGGGTGATTTTTGCAGTTATATCATTGTGAATTAGTCGAGAATAAGTCTTATAGAAAAGAAAAAGAGTTGAGAAAGAATTTGATTAATCAAGTTAAAGGGAAAAAATAAAGAAATTATTGTATACGGGTGATTTTTTTTGACAGTGTGTGACTGATGCTAGAACTCTCAAATTCTTAGAAAAAGAAGATTGCAGAAGTCGTGTTGGCGTATGTGGAAAATGCACTTTTGTTGTTGTGGAAGCTGGTAGCTCCAATGATTAAGAATTCGTACCCTACACCCCAGGGTCCAAATAAAAAGGAACATTTTCGTTCCTATAGCTTAACTTATATTTTAGTTTGGTCTCTATATTAATGGTAACTTAATGTTCTGAAATTGTTTCTATTTGGTACCTATGCCGTGCATCTTAAATGTTGGTTGGTCATGTAGATTTCTGCTTGAAGTTGTTGAATTAACAATGTGATAATAAGATATGTCAATCTATTAGAAAAGAAAAAATTGATAAATGTGGGTTAAGCATGTTGGTAAGAGTTGCGTAATCACGCCCTTTTAATTACAGTAATTTAAATTGTCGCTTGTCATATGACAAAAATTGATCGACAATAAGACCCTTTCTGTTTTTGAAGGTACAGAAAAGCTTTCAACATAGCTCAACTGTTTTTGTAGTAAAATAGATTAAACAAAGATGAGCCAATGCTCACTTATTTTTCTTAGTTTAACTTCAATTTCTTAGTTTCGTTTTGAATTGGGGTTGAATTCTTGCAGCTAACAAGGAGGTAAAAAAAAAAAAAAGGAAGAGAATCAACTGCTTTTGAATTGCACTAGGGATAAGAATCTTCAATATTAAAAGGACAAAAATTTCTTGAGTATCGAGGACAACATGTTAGTACAAAAACTTCACCGCTGAAATGTTTCTTGACACTAACAAGACCAAGTTACGTCCAAAAAAGAACAAGAACAAATTCAAAAAATTACCTATACATGTAGCAGCAGCATGGCCACAACTACAGCCATGACCAAGTGCAAGCTCGGTTGCCATCCTAGGTCTCACAAAGATTACTAAACCAACACCTACTCAGCTCAGACTTGGCAACCAAGCAAAAACAATTGATACCTTGAATTTAAAATTTTTCTAAAACAGATGACCATAAACCTCCATACGAAGATGTTGTGGTGGCAAGAAAGTGGGAGAATACTTGGCTCAACCCTTCATTTCCAAAAACAGAAGTGAACTTTGAAATGGAATCAGATTCAGCATAACAGGAGAGTCCATGACATTCTAGCTTTCGCCCTGTGGAAGCTGTTAGAACACTCATAAAACCTCAAATGCCTCAAAGATCAGTAGGACGGGCCCATTTGCGGCATTCCAAAAGGTGGCATTGGAGGCATTCCCATACCACCCATTGGTGGCATTGGCGGAGCATAGCCTCCACCCATTCCTGGTGGTGCAGGCAAGGCAGGCAGCAATTGAGCATACATATTCTGCAGATCGTGCAAAAATATAAGTTATTTGTCTTTAATTTTCTGATGTTTAAGTCTACAAATGAATAGGTGTTAATAATAACAAAATCAAAAGTCTAATATTCCTTAAAAATTCAAGTTTAACGTGAGCTTTAAATTAAGACAACACTCTTATGCTTATGGTGGGTAGGTTCACTCCACGAGCATAAAGGAAAGAAACTATCTAAACACACTTATTTTATCTTGTTTTATTTGTGTGTGCATGTGTTTGTTTCCCGACCATCAAAGGCAAACTGGAAAGTAACCGATAATGTAAGAACTGCTGATTAAGATACATAGGAAAAAATTAAAACCAACAGTCTTGAAAAAAATTAAAACATTCTTGGAGAAATGTATAAGAAAGGCTCTCCATGACACAAAATAAAGCAAATAGCAATACCTGCTGAGCGACCAATTCCTTCTCCTCTTTCTCTTTGGCTTTCACCTCGTTTTGAGCTTCAATTTTGTCCTTAACAAGTTCATCCACCTTACCTGTGTACTCTCGAATAAACTGAGAGAGAGAGAGAGAGAGAGAGAGAGAGAGAGAGAGAGAGAGAGAGAGAGAGAGAAGGGCCGAGTAAGTGAGGAGCAATTAAAAGGTAACCAATGGATAAAGGGAAAAAGAAATAGGGAAAAAGAAATAAGAACATTACCTGCAGGAGGTATGGGAGGGCAAAATCAATTATATTGTTCATCCATGCAAGCTCAAGAGCAACATCTGGCCGGATTAAATCATAACAAACAAAGAGGCATGACGCAAAGCACTCTTTCTTTCCCTGCATATACATTACAGAAGATTACAAAACTGCATCTAGTAAAATGCTTTACAAAGAAAAAGAGATAGAAGCATGGAGTGAACTCCCTCCTTAACCTCATGGGCTGGGATGTGGAAAAGAATAAATGAGTGTGTACATTACTCCGTGATTTATTTGGTAAGCATGAGCTTTGTTTAACTAATGCATATAAAAAACAGACCTGCTCAATGAAATAGATAAGCAGTTCCTCAGAGAGCTCATGATCACCAGACTGTGAGCATGTCTCCATGCAATCTTTGTAGTGATTGTCTTTCTTTGACAATGCAATGGATTGCTTCCATCTTCCAGCTTTCTTATAAATGTATGCAGCAACACGTCTCATCTCAAGAAGCTCGTGTTTCTCAAGCTGCTCATTTGCATCAACAAAAAATAATAAGTACAAGTTTCAATCAAAGACATTCAATGGATGAGAAGATTCAATCTCACTCACCTTTTGAGCAAGACCTATCTGATCAAAGCTGTCGTGCAAATCTATTGATTCACGGAGTCTGTCATAGTCTTCCTCCTCTATGTATATTTCGTTTAGAGCTTCATTTACAGCAGTTACATTGCTGCTCTGAACTGCAACCATGTACGGCTTTACAAGACGGATGTGACCAGCCTGAAACCAAAACGATTGAAAATGTAGAATACAGAACTCTTTCCAAACCCTGCCAGAAGAAAAATGTGACAGCAGAGACCAAAATTAATGACTTTGTAATAGAGAACCGAACCTTTCTCATTATATCCACCACTCGGGTGTGGTCAACACGAAGTGCAATCACATTAAGAACATCATTGATAAGATCAGGATGTTCTTGTAAGTAGAAGTGCACAGCCCTGTAGTAGAGTTCAACACTCGCAACTTTGACTATCACATCCTTGAATTGCATGTGGTCCCATGCTTCCGGGGAGTGATTCATTATGGTGGTTGCAGCATTGTCGAACTCATCATATTGGATATATAAATACGTTAATTCTTTCCAGTGCTGTTGTTCATCACAAGCTCGTATTAGCTTGGGAATATTGAGACGGGTAGAAAACAGTTTAATGTGCTCCATAAGCTTCTCAGGACGGTATCTTGCATATAGAACTCCTAACTCTGTAAAAATGCCCATATGTGCACGTTCCAATCCCAGTCCACTCTCCATGAGACTAATGAGCTCATTAAAGCATCCCCTGTTCTGGTAATATTCACTGACCTCTTCCAAATCATCCACCTATCATAAAACATGCAGGATTAAGGAATCATCAAAAGTATAATTTGACCAATTAATTGTGTCCTATAACACAGACTAGAGCACCAATCTGCAGCACTTAGAAGCATCTAACAACAACTTATCGAAAGAATACCCACCTCCTGTTTTGCCAAACATCTTGATAAACAAAAAAAGATATAACGGGGAAGTAACATAAACAGTACAGTATACAAGAATGCTACCTGGATGATGATGTTGAGTCCACAAATCTGAGCTAGTCGGTACTCCTCAGCATCAACGCATGCGAAGCAAACAAACTTCCACGTCTTTGAGCTGTTAGCTTTTCGAGCAGCATCAACAGCACCTTGAAACTGATTTAGCTTCACAAGAGTGCATGCCAGCTTAGCCCAGTTAGAAATGAATGCAAATATGATTTTGGCCGCTTCATATAGGGCTTCATCAAACAAGCGATCCCCAACATTTTGGAGATTGGCAACATTTGGCATAAGAATGAACTCTTCAATTTCACCAAGCCGATCAATCTTAGCATATGCATAAATAAGTTCACTGTCGACCTTGGGCTCCTTGGTCTTCTGCCTAACCATCAGAAGGTACCTTACCAAGTCATGATATACATTTGCATCCTCAGCAGCACGTATGACATCCAAAAACTGAGTGGCATCATCTGCACGGATGAATGACTCAATTGCATCACTCACTAGTCCTTCTCGGAGTTGGGCCTTGGCCACCTGGCTCCAAACAGCATCTTCTTCAACTCGGAATGCAAACTCTACAGCTCGGTCAATGCTCTGAATGTTATCCAACAGGACATTCACAGCGTCAACATTCGCATTGAATTTCTTGAAGATTGCGAATGCTTCCTCAAACAATTGAGCTTCTACGGCCATTAATCCAACTGCAGGTCCATCAAAGTTGTCTAATCTGTTAATATAATCCATGACTCTGGATGGATCAGCCTTGATGGCAGTCAGAATCAACAGATTCTGCAGATTGAAGTTCCCACTAAAAGCAGAATTTTGGAGCACTATCTTTTCAAGAAGCTCAATCAACTCATGTGGAAGGTCTGCAGTCATAAATGCTTTGACAGTTGCTGAAACTTGCTCAGGGCTCTTGCTTTCTGGCAAGGCAGTAGATACAACTTGATCGATTAGCTGCCTTCTATATTCATTATCAGGATCAAGGACCTTAGCCCAGAGGTCATCATCCATTCTCTCCACAACATATCTGATATACATATATCAAGTAAATAGCATAAGAGAGCTGCATACTGAATCACGACCCAGTAACATCTTACTAGCAAACAGAAACACACAAACCTGGCCTGGAGTTTGAACAAGGAATTTTTATTTGTGACATTAATAAGTTCATCATCACATTGCCCTCTACGATATGCAACAACAGCAAGTGTGGGATCCCGTTTTTCGCAATATTTACCCACAACGCGTGAATCATAGTATGGGTTCGTTGTGAGAAAATGCTCCGGGTTGTTGCCGCTATCTATGATGATTTTACCCAGAGCATTGTGAACATGTACATCTTGGCTTCCCTCACTCACGAGATGCTCCAAGAATTGAGTGAGCAAGCGAAGACGATTCCTGAAAATAGAAATCAGCAGAATGATAAGAAACTAATGTGAAAGATGAAGGGCATACAGGGTCATGAAGAGATAATGCACCTCTTTTCGCATTCATCAACAAGGGGCTCAACTGGTAGAAGAGAACGAACTGAAAGAATAAGACCTTTGATGAAATCTTCAGGGCATTCATCATCCAATAGCTGCCCTACAACTAAAGGAGCATTTCCTGGATTGACCTATCAACCAAAATAAGATCTATAAAGATCAATGGTCTATTTGAACAATAACATTGACAAAGCGTACAAAATTTATCACAAAAAAATGGGAGAAAACCTGCAACTCGAAAGTACAAAACTGATATAGAGCCTCAAAATATATATACCTTTTGGACATAACCTTCAATGTAACGAAGCATATTGTTTGTATATAGGTAATGGGTGAGATCTGGAACAAACCCAAAACGATCACAGACATTAATCAAAGGACGTGCGTCTGGAAGCTTTGCTTCCATAAGAAAGTTCTTAGCCTTCTCAGGGTCATAAAAATTAGATTCCCGTGTCACACGCTCCACCTCCTTAATCTGTCCAGTTTTTGCAGCTGCTTCAATGTACTTGAAATGGATATCAGGATCCTCACTGTACACAAATGATGAATAAATGAAAGGGAAAAAAAAGAAAAACAAGTGCCCAACAGCACTCATGAGCAAATGAATCTCATCTTTTAACTTCTCTTCCATTGAAAAGAAACTGATACCTGGAGCTCAAGTATGAGCCTAAGAAAAAGTACAACCCCTCATAGGACTTGAACTGCTCGAATAATTTTATGCATTTATCTACACCCAGTTGTTCGGAATACTCTTTGGCGGTCTGCAAAAGAATAATCAGGTAAGCCTCAACTTTATAAACAATATAAAATGAACAAATAAAGTAGTTTACCTGCACAATAATCTGAAGATTTCCCCTAAGATTGACCAGTAGAAGATCTTTCATGCACTCAAGAGCCCATTCTTCGGAAAGAGTTCCAAAGAACTCAACGAGAGCCTGAAGTACACCTTCTAGTTAGAGATATACTACTTCACATAGGTTCAAGTTATAAAGGCATAAGTGCCAACCTGAGGGTCAATTGCATGTGTGTTCACGATGACACGTTTGATATCAGGCAACTCAGTGTAATGCTGCAGATTAGACATAATATTAGTCCAGGAAACCAATTATCATCTTTAAAAGGAATTTTGTCATCAGAATTCAAGAAGAATCATACCTGTAAGGCACGCAGATACAAACCAGCTTTTTCACAGAGTTGACCAATGCGTGGACGATCATAATGACTGAACATACCATTGGCCAATATAGCATCCGCAACATTTGGAAAAGTCACGAGATTGATTTCCAAAACCTAGACAAAATATATTATGGAGCAGATATGTGAAGAAAGAAATACACACTATATATGTAATTTTTTTTTAAAGAAAGAATAACAAGAAATCAGTGTTTGAGGGAAAACATACGAACCTTTGACTGAAGGTATCCATGCTCAGGTAGATTCGGCTTCAGCACATCCAACAAAAAGGCAGTTGCCTCACGGATCAAGTTCCTCTGATAAGAGAAAACACACAAAGATAAGAAGTCCCAAAATTCATATTCATCAGTTTAAAGCTACAAAGGGAATACGAAACATCTACGTAAGGAGACTCGAAAGCGTAAAACAAGGAGCAAAAATTGCTTAAAGGTAAAATTTCAAATCCCAAAAATCATTTAGCATACTTCAGAACAACAAAACAAGGAACATATTTTGACCACAAAAAAATTGTTGATACAACATAGATATTTAACTCAAACCTGAAGGAATAGATCAGTAATGGTATTGTAGTCAACAGGGCAGCCTCCTTCCATTTGAGCCATCATTAGAGCAAAATTAACAGCCCCCTGCCATCAAGATAATTGTAGTTGTTTCCAAATCAGGCAATTTAGCTCAACTTGTAAGACAAGCAAAGTTCATAGTTACAAAGCAATTGCAAACAGAAAAATGCCTCGAAAATGTATTCCAGATTAATGCATGTACCTGGGGATCTGACCGCAAAATTGTTTGCAGAAGGAACAAGTAATCGGGTGTATACCCAACCTGCGACAATTTTAAATGACAAATTCACTATAACAAAAATTATCCAGTATGAGTCATTGGCCATGTTATTGAAAATCATAATAACAAAACTGACACAATATTAGTTTTCAGAAGCTAATGATTGCTGTTCAAAATGATAGATTTGAACAAATGTATTTCAAAAAGATTTTAGTACAAAGAAAAACAAATTTATGTAACCTGCTTTGAGTATATCAAAATCTTGTCAAATTCCCTTCTCTCAGCAAATGCTGCAACAACTTTAGGAGTTGCCCGGGCTTTGATGTATATTTTCAAAGCAAGGTCGTTGTCCACTGTCTGCATTGGAAATATGTGTCATAATATCACAATGAATAAAAAAATAATAAAGCAGAAGAATACCCAAAATCACAATTGTTGAATAAAAGTTTAAATGATCTGTCTAACATGATTCTCTTATATATTTTTATTTTTGGTTTGCTAGGGTCATATCATACCTTCACAAGATCTCCAAGCTCTTCACTACATTCTAGCTTGTCCTCCGCCAGCCAATTCTCCAGAAGATTCTTTTTGTTCTGATTTACAACCAAACGTGATAATTCCAATGATTCATAAGCATTGAGTTTTCCTCTAGTTAACAAAGTTCCAAAGTACTGCAACAATGGTGGGGTTTGCCCAGCTTGCACAGGAACACTCTGCAACAAATGAACAATGTGAGTAAATTTGTTCGTGCTACAAAGATTACACGGTCCTATAAAAGAAATGAAATGTTCCCAAAGGTAATTTAAAGGGAAGCACAAGAACTATGAGGAATATATATGTATATGAACCAACATATGAATGCAACTATACCTGAAATTTAGCGACAGTATCAGGAGTACGGAGTATTCCCATTGGAGATTCTGCGGCAAGCTCTGCAGCCTCCTTATATTTTGTCTGAGAAAACAATTCTTGGAACCGCTGGACAACCTGAGTATGACAACCATAAAATGCAGTTTCAAGATATGACCAAAGTGCAAACAGCAAAACATTCTGTACTCATATTCTCATATGTTGTGAACACCTAGAAAGACTTGAATTATAAAATCCACCGCTGAACTTCCCAGGAAAAGATTGTTTCCAGAGGGAATAAAGGGATCCAGTTTCTACATATCGCTACATACTGATCTCCACTGCATAACGGGAAAAGACACACACAAGTACACAAAAAAACAAAAACAAAAGAAAAACAACCATATTAACCTTTGCACTCACCTCATACATGAGGGGGCTGTCAAGGAGACATTTAACACTCGTTGCACAGAAGAAAATAGATAATCATATATACTGTAGGTAATGCGTCACAATACTATCGTCGCATTAAATATTTATATGTGATAGTCTATTTATAATACTCTTGGAGGTTGAATTCCATTCTATTTAGGAAGACTGCAATTGAATGGATAGAGCTCCATTAAAACAGTCACCAATCTCTGCCCCCCACCCCCCCTTCTTTTTTCCTTCCCTGATATCATGTAAAGAAGGATTGCCAACAACTAAGATTAACGTGCCAATTCTCAGAAAGTTTCTAATAAATGAAAACAAATAAACTGAAATCATTACCAGGTCTTCAGCACCAGGAAGGTTTCCTCTTTTCGCAAGACTAACTGCAAGCCCCAAATTGTTTAACTGCAAAATCACCAAACAAAAATTTAAAATATAACATTTTCTTTTCTCCAGTTGCCAAAACTACAAAATGGCTCAAAAGCATACCTGGCCACTAACAAAAGGTACAATTGTTTGTTCATTGATGGTGGCAAGTAAGACCTGGCCTCGCCTATTGATTGCATAAAAACCCCCAATGGATGAAGCTTCAGCTGTCAAAAATATAGGATCTGGACTGATTCGATTTCTATAAACGGCAGTTGCTGTCTCTAGGTCATATACAAATAGAAGCCCAAGCTTTGTGATAACGTATATCAACCCATACTTTTCTGATATCTGAAATTTATTGAGAAAAAAAAAAAAGTAATGTACTTTGATTGATAGAGAAAATATATGGGATAAGTCAAAGCAATGAGAGACTATAGTAAGACCTGCATTGACACAGGAAAGTCATCAGCAAAGTCTGGAGGAAAGAATAGATCTGCTTGCTTCTTTGTATATGATGGTTTTCCTGATGACAATTCACAGTAAATCAGTTCCTGAAATTAATCCTGAAGCAGAAGAAGGCATGTAACAGATGCATAAGACTAAATAAGATTTAAAACAGCAGACCTGGCTGAGCACCAAGCTCAATTACATGCAGCTTTGATGTAACTTGTCCAGCATTAAAGGACTTTGAGGCAAAACAAATAAGAATTGAAGGATTCTCATTCCCTGGAACCTGCATATGGCATAAAAATTAATGAGGATTTAAAATAGTACAGCAGTAAATTGTATATCCTTTAGATTCAAGAGAAATTGAGTAAGGAATATAAAACCGCACTTTAAATGTGGCAAACGATGCAGAATGTGCTTCAAGAGCCTGACTACGTTTCTGTTCCACAGAGAAAAGCTGCATGTTTCCCTTGACCAGTTGTGGCCTCTACAGTCATTTTAGAAAAATCACTATGTTAATTGTTAAAGATGTCATCAAATCTGAAAAACCATCATGGATTTCAGTCCTTTCAAGATAGAAACAATTTTTCCATGACCTAAAGGTAAATAAATAATAAATGTGATTTTTAATAGACATATTCCTTGAACAAAATAAACACACATACACAACACGGATTTTTCATGAGTACAGGGTGGAAATAAGAATATTTAAGCCACCAAAAGAGAAGGAATACTCCAAGTACACTGTGCAGAAGCACAATGCAACCTTCTGGTGAACGAAAAAGGATAAAATGCTTAACCAAGCCCAGCTCCCATTAATTGAAAGCAGCACAACATTTTGGCCACTCTTCTAAATCTTTTAGCAACTTCATGACAAATTAAGAATGAAAAAAAAAAAAAAAAGCAATAATGTTCACGTGTCATATCCAATCATATTAACCATCATACAAACAAAAATTATATTCATAGAGATATGTACAATTATAGGGGTGTCACTCACGCACTGCCAAATTTTGGGAAATCCATGAACAGGATTACAGAAACAGAAACAGTACAAAGGAAAAAACAGCAAACACCAAGTTAACCACTCACCTCAGGTGAACCAGGAGCAATTCCTATTAAGACCAACCACTTTTCAGAAGGATCACAACGGTAGTTGATTATTTGATTATTTGCCAAATTAGCTGTCCGCTCAAAGACCTTCGTAGGCTCGGAATCACCTAGAAGTAAGATACATTTCAAACATGTGCACAATATAAGAATAAAACTGAAAACCTCAGATGGGGAAATGAGATAATGAGAAGAAAATAAAATAAATGAAATCAGATTCACGAATATGTAAAGACGCCTTACCTTCAATTAACCAATGATATACTGAGGTCTGTGTTACCAGGCCCAGCATCTTTGGAGTGATCCACTTCCAAAAGACAATCTAGAAAGAAGAAAAGAGAGTAGGATTACAACCAATTACCAAAAACAAACCTATAATACCATATTGTAAACGTTCATAACATCTGACATGCAACATTGGGAACGCCCTAAAATAGGGCAAGATGTCACCTGCTCGGGCATCTGATGTGATTTCATCTTTGCTTTCATTTCAATGTTAAATATTTGTAAATGGTCCTGAGTAGTTCCTTGAACTTGAGCTGCACATTGAATTCAGCCATCAATCAGTGAGGCAATAAACACAACAACAAATAACAAGACAAAAAAAAACAATAACTATGGCAGTCTATACTCCAGATTACAAAATTTCAACAATGTTTCACACATGCCAATGACCAATCATTTCTGTTAAAAAATGGAGCTGCATCCAATCTATCAACAGCAATGGCACAATTCCCATATATATTCACAGTGATAACTCAAGCTGGAATTTCAGTACTGCAGATTGGAATTGCATATTTTCCGTAATTTCAATAATTGAAATGTTACCTTTTAGAGCAAGAATTCTGGAATTGGGGTTCATCAAAGCCGAATCAGCCGTAATGGGCCGACGCAATGGCTGCATGGGCATGTTCATGTCGATGATAACGACGCTATTTTGCGGCGATGTTTCCCTAACACAAATATACTTGTCCGATTCCATAGTCACATGCGTAAACGTAATGAATTGGGGATTGATCCCAATACTAGGCAACTGCAAACCACACACATTCAAATCAACATCACCATTATCACACTCAATCATCAAACACATTGCTAAAAACCCAACAAAAAAACAAACACAAATACACAAATAAATGCATGATCATACGTAATTAGCAAATGGGTCACTGGGAAACAGAGTGAAAACGTAGTCTTTACAGGATCTGGGTGGATCCAGTGACGCATTGGATCAAATGACGAAAACCCAGAAATATTTAGATGAAATTAGGATCAAGATGAGGGTGGCATTACCGTTAGTGTCTCTTTCATGGTCATGGGGGCACTCGCAGCGGCCATGGTGCCTGGGTCGGGGCTTCTATAGGAGGGACCCGATAGGCGGAGAAGAATGTGGCACAGCAAAACCTTCTGATTTTGGATTGCAGAGAGAGAGAGAAGAGAAAGAGTCTGCAGATCTAAGTAGTATGGGAATGTAAATGCAGAAGAGGAGGAGGAGCGTGGTCTATTCGACGAGTTTGTTTGCAGTTTTTCTCGCGCAAAATTTGTGAATGGACTGCTGCGTGGGTTGTACGTTGAGAATGCGATGGGTAAGTGAAATGCACTTGTCAATTTACAATATCAGATTGCTTTGCGAGTAAGTTTTCAAGTTTTATTATTAAAGTGGAAACTATTTTCAATTTTATTCACTTTGATTTTTAAAAATGGTGAAAATGGGGGATACAAATGGTAAATTTTTAGGGGGCTTGCTGCAAACGTGTCACGTTGATTTGTTCCTCAAGTGCAAATATATGGATGAATACGTGACAACAGAATCACATATATGTTTCGTCATTATTATTATTTTTTTAATTAAAATGAGAGTTTTCAACTTAGTATTTCTTTCAATGTTGAAAAAAAAAATATATCATTAAACTAAGAGTTAATTCACATATATTTTGTCATTATTCGTCCAACATAGGTTGTGACTGGATTCAATAAAATCGGAACACTAAGCATTTTTATATATGATTGTGGGATAAAGTAGAAGTTAGGTTGAAACGTACATGGTAAGTGTTTTTTTTTTTTTTAAAGTAATTTTATCAAAAGATATATTGTAAAAGAGTAATGCTACACTTACTACATTTTTATTCTGCATTTCTATACCACATAATGTGACACTGACATGTCCATATTATATGTCACGTCAATTAAATTAATAAAGTGTATTTTAATTAAGACAATTAGAAAAACAAATATTGTAATAAATCATAAAAGAAAAGAAAATATTATATAATTTTAATTGATGTAGATGCCCACCTCAACTGTCACATAAAATAGTAAAAAAATGTGATATACAAATATGATAAGAGTAACATTATTCATTTTAAAATTAGGCCGACATGGCCATAGTTAAGTGGTAATAGCACCTAACTTAGACCAAAAAACCAAAATTTCAATAAGAAATACAAGCTTTCTAACTAGGCTTTTCTACTTCTTTCTTTATTGAGCTGGACATTGGGCCTCTTTCAAATGCCAGCTACTTTTGCATGGGCTTATTAGTTTCGAGTGAGCCTTTGAAGAGCTCATTGGGCTGATCGTTCAGTTGATCTTTCGTTTGTTTGTTTTTTTTTTGGTTCGAAATATGACTCATTTTAGCCTTAACATTTTTTATATTTTCCCTTACTACTTGAACTCACTTCATATATTTATGTTTGCCTCTTGATTTACTCCCCAACTAAGCCCGTAGCCTCAAACAAAGCATAGGAGCATGTATTACTCATTCTAGTATGTATGAATTACAAGTTTATAACTCCGAGCATTTGGTGTTAGAGCATTTATCCTTACATTCACAACGAACATTCATCGTTCGTTCCATATGTCTTCACATAGTAAATCATTGTTCAGCCCAAACAATAAAATTTTTAAAAAAAAATTCCAAGAACTATTTTTGGGTGATTAGGGTTTGTTGGTGAGATATTAAATCTTGCAAGACAACTTGAATTATAGTCCACTTAGTTTAGTATTACTTGAGTGAAGCTTGATGGCCAACATAACTATCAACAGAGCCCACTATCTCATATCGTACAAGGTCCACTCAGATATCAAATATATATGTCAACAATCAATTATAGTTATGATCGAATTAAAAATCAAGTCGTTTGTTTGCAAATTGCAACGCATGACATTGAAAGCAAGGCAGAGACACACACACACACATGAACTTACAATTTTTTCCCACTTGTTTTTTCTATTTAGGATATTTTAGCAAATTGTATAATCAAATCTCTTGTCCGTATCACATTTGATTATGAAAAACCCAATTTGCTCCAATTTGCAACAACTTGCAAACTCAACTGATCCCAGTTGCGCATGCCTTCCCTCATCTATCAGCTAAACAAAAGTCCATCGTGTTTGAACCTTCCACTTACACTACTAACACAAATTAAATATCATCTACTTAAAATTATTCAGTATATTTTTATTTGAAAGTGGTTATAGAAGCGTTAAAAGCGTTATATACCGTTTTTAAAAGCTTTTCTTATGTCCGAAGACATTTTGAATGCTCAATTATGTCCCTTGCCAACTGTTTAGATTTTTTACTATGTTCTATAATTGGGATTCTTAGTAGATCCAAATTTTGGTCCAAAAGGAGAATAAAACTTACGAACCAAACCCAACATGAAAAATGCAACAATTGTATAGTCACGTGCATTCTCCATGCCAAGATAATGAAACATAAACAATATAACAAATAAAAATAATTAATAATTTATTCATGAATATTACCAAAGAATATAAAAATAGAAATAACATGCTTCTACACAAATTACACAAGCTGCCACAAGACCTTCTTATCCCTACTCTCTCCACCGCCAAACATACCCTTTTCCACCCACACCAACCGCTGGAGCCAACCGCCGCGCACCTCCCACCGTCACAGTAATAATTACGTGCCCGCTCCACTGAATCACAGCCACCGAATTTTTTACATTCCAAATCTACCGCTCTTACATCTGAATATTCCCAACTTGTCCCTTCCTCACACGAACTCGCGCCATCTGCTTCTACTTCTACTTTGCAACAGTCCGCGCCCCTCACCGCAGTCCATCCATCCGATTCCCAATTTGCCCCTGTATTCGTCGCCAATTTACCAATCCGCTCCCTCGCAGAAGCCTCGCAGTCCTCCTCGTGATCATCTCCGAACTCGGAGTTAACCCAGTCGAGCACGCAGCGAGGGGACGAGTCGGCGACCGCATTGGGCGACACGGAAGCCAAGAATGGATGCTGCAGCAACTGATCGCAGCTCCATCGCTCCTTCGGGTCTCTCATAAGACACTTCTCGAGAAAATCGCGACCCGTTTCCGACAACTGGTTCGGGAAACGGGGCAACCCGCCCGACAACCCGATTCGAGCCAGCGTGTCCACCCCGCGATCCTCCCACGCAGGCTTTCCGGTTACCATCTCGATCACCGTGCAGCCCAGAGACCAGACGTCGGACTCCGGCCCCTGATATTCTCGGTTAATTACCTCCGGTGCCATCCACAGCGGGCTTCCGCGTGGAACGATCGGGCCCGTACACGTGTGGTCGGAAAGCACCATCGCCGAACCGAAATCGGCCAGCTTGGCTTGGTCCGGAGCGGGGCCCACCAGGACATTCTTCCCTTTGACGTCGCAGTGAACAATGCCTCTCGAGTGGACGTACCTCAGCGCAGAAACGACACACCAGGTGCGAGAACGCAACGTCGTTTCGTCCACGTCGGCAGCGACGGTGCCACCTGGCAAGTACTCCATGTGGAGATTCCGAAACGACGCCGTGGAACTGGTTGTCTCGCACGACACGTCGTCTCCGAGGTACTTGACGACGTGCGGCGAGGAGAGCGACCGGAGAATCCGAATTTCGTTCTCCAGTGACTCCAGCTGACCGGGAAGACACGCGGCGCGATCCACCGACTTGACGGCGAAGACTTGACCGTCCGATTTGCTGACCCCGATGCTCACAGTGCCAAAGGACCCCTTCCCTATACACTTCCCTCTTACCCAAGAAACCGTGTGGGATTGAGATAGAGATTGAGAGCAGCCATGAAAGTTCACTTTTCCCATCTCGGAAATTTTGTGTGTTTTGTTTTTGGTCGACCCAAATGGGCCATTGGCTATATATATATACACATGCGTGCCGCGAACCATGAAAGTTCGTAGCTTTTCGAATTTTATTAATTTGTGAGTGTTGACCTGGAATTTCCAAATGGATAATCAGCTAAAAGGTGTGATGACGTCACTGCACCTCTATGCCTCTTGCCCCTTGCCTCTTCCCTCTTGCCTCTTGGATTGCGTTTTGCGTGGAGATTGGATAGTGGGGTGGAGTCGAGGGAAGACCCTTATCCGCTCACCGTTTTTGATCCGGACCGTCGGTTTTGACATTTTTATAATTTACACTTGTCCATATATTTAATTTCGACATGTGGTTGTAGTGGCTAAATAGCTGCCAGACGCCTTGCTGCCAACTTATTTTTTGTTTTTTTTATTTTAATATTTTCAAGAACACAAAATAAAAATAAAAAATAAAAAATTGATTGTGGGGGTGGTGGAAGCATGGTAGTTAGGTGGGCAACAAGATCCGGACCCTCAGATTCGTTGACTTAATTATATTCCCATGGTCTTGCCGTTGCTTCTCATTCGTAATATTTAAACACTAAAATTGGATGAGGTTGCATGGATGTTAATGCGGACGTACAGCACCGGATAACGATAAAAAAAGAGAGAAAGAGAGAGGTGGAAAATTGGCTGCCAAATATATTTGAGGCGGGGAGGAGTGCAACACCACATGATGGGGTCATGGAGGAGACAGACAGACTTCGTTTTTGAGTTGGTGGTGGTGGGGTCCACGCCTGATGACGTGGAGGGAAACTGTAGGTGCACGTCGGCAGGAGAGAAGGTGGTCGACTCCAAGATGCCTTGGATACATGTCATTCTGCAGCACGATGCTTGTGGGTGGCTTTAGCAAGTGAGAAGTCCAGTGATGACGCGTCGTCACTAGGCTCCATGGGAAAAATAATAATATTAATGCGGAAGGAATTGAGTGTGCAAAGCAAAGCATGTCAAATTGGAAAGATCTGGGGGACACTCTCCTAACTCGTAACTCCAAACTCCTAACTGGCTGTCATGAAGAGAACACCATAAGGTGGGGGCCCAACAAATGAAATTAAAATTTAACAGAAATATCATATGAGGAAGGAAGCTTCAAAAACCCAGCAATGAAACAAAAATAGAAATCTCCGTACGGAGAAGAAGTTTCGTGATCAATTGTTTATGTGTCAAGACTCACACGTGGCATATATATCAAAGCTTAGAGGTTAAGTTGATTCTTTTACATCTGAGGGTTGTGGGTTTGCTGCCACGTGCAGTGCACCAAGTTTTTGTTCAAAGTTAAAAAGGTTGGTATCTGCATGACAGAATAAAGGGTGTGACATGTTTGAATGGGATTGGTTGGGACAAGCTTTTACGCAAGGGAGAAGAAAGAGATGGGAAAAAAAGAGAGGGCGTTGAGGTTGTCCACAGAACCTCCATTAGGCAAAAGCCAAAAACCAAAAAGGAGAAGGTAAGATGTAGATAAACTTCAATTCGGTACATACCTTATGGAGAAAGATAAACATGCTTGTGTCAATATCATTGTCCTTTTGATGATATATACCAATGTGTAAAACCAAGAAACAAAATTTGCCAAATTTACTTCACAAGAAAATTTTGTGTGGAGATGTGGCCGGATGACAATTGAAAGACAAAATATCTCAATTAAAAGACGATATGCGTATAAAAATAAAAAGTTTCTTTCATTGACTTTGGACAGGTTTAATCTTTTACTTGAATTCAACGATATCTAAAAGGCGAAGCCATCTTTAGACTAGAGTGGTCTTCATCCCAATCCAAATAACTAGAAAAACAATTATTTAGTGTTCTTTTTAGGAAATTCACCATATTCAATGAAAATATACCAACCAATTTCAAAAGATAATAAATAGTATACTTCATTTCAACAGTTCCTTAAACGAAAGAAGAACTTATCCGTAAGAAAATTTATGATTTCATACTTGATAACCTCGCACAAGTTTTCCTCATAATTTACCATTTGTAATATGTACCCTAATCTAGCAGCTTGAAGTTTGGTACCTATTGTTTATAGCCTATGATAATCATACAATTATGATTAAAAAATGTGGGTTTGCAATTTTTAATAATTTTGGGTGGTTGATGCATACGAGGTTTAAGTTTGTTCCGGTGGCTCGGACGAATGTCGTTGAAGACGAAGACAAAAAAGCAGGCGTTGATCGGAGGGCCGACAATCCAACATGCATGAACTCAAGAAGTAGCAACTTCTGCGGCTGACATGCGAACCTCACAACTCACAACTCGTCGTCATTTGATAATTTCTTTTGAGGTTCATGCATTACACGCACGCATTGCCAAAATGCAGCACACCATTTGTTAACAGAATCACAGTCTTCACAACAACCATCAGTACATGAAATTTTATTAATTATGTGAGTTCTTGGTGTTCATGCATTCTTTTCCTTTTACTTTCAAGATATAGAAAATGTTTTGGTTCATCCCCTCATTCCATAATACAATTTACGATTTGACATGTGTGAAGAAATTTATATTTTTATTATTTTAAAGAGTTATTTATGTGCACGTGTTAGATTGTGATATGCTGGTAAGGATATGAGTAGTTGTTTACAAGGAATGAGCCCATCATGATTCTATAGATATGAATTAACCTTACTTAGTTGCTCAACTTGAATTGGACTAATGTCCGGCAGTCTAACCTACAAGTCTCGTCTTGAAAGGACGATACTCAAAAAGATTGGCTCGAACTCAATTTCAATTCAATTTACATCGAACCACCAATCAGAAGTAACCACTATGACCTGGCTACATTAGAGCCACATACAATGCATGTAATTAGGAAGATCTGATTAATTGGATATTCGGGATATGTCTGGTAGAATAGACAAAACAACATGGTAATTGGAAGCACATCATAACTGAAAAGTCCAACGAAGCAAAGTTGGGCATTCCAGGAGAGGCAGGCAACAGCATTAATGATTAAGAACATGCGATGTGGGTAGACTCAAAGGCAATTTGGTCGGGTTCATGTGCTCTTTTCTGGTCATTTTAAGGGAAAGGGGTTCTTATTGACAACGGATCATGTTGGTTTGTGATTCCTCATTATCTCATTGTTTTCTCTGATTAAGATATATAATTAAGTGAAAATATATACATACATCAAACGACAACCATATATATATATATGTATATTGTGTGGGGGCAAAGTAGTCGGCAGGTATATATGCACATCACAATATATTATCATCTATGTTATTATAAAATATTATTCCCCTTGTTTAACCTTAAAATAAGATTATTTACATTTTACCCTCTTTAATTGGAAAAAAAAAAGGATCTCTTAAATATTAAGTTCCAGTTTGGCATTGCTTATATGGGGTGATAAGTGATTTTTTAAAAAAGTTTGAGAAGCTCAACCTGTTTGGTAACTATGAGAAAATCACTTATTGTTAAAAATGATTGTGAGAGAAAGTTATAAGGAAAATCAGCTAATGATGTGCTTTCATTTTTTGATTATGCAGGAATCAATTTCAAAGAGGCGCTGAGTTTAATGATTATTCGGGAATCATTTTTTGATTATGCGGGAATCAGTACCAACAACACTTTTAACAAAAAAGTTTACCAAACGCCAAACTGCTTTCTCTCACAACTAATTTCTCGTACAGCGATTATTTTCACAGCACAGCAATGCCAAATTGGCCCTAACTAGATAGATAAGCCATGAGTTAGGGGACATAGATTTAACCCCCCCCCCCCCAAAAAAAAAAAAAAAAAAAAGTGAATAAACCATGGACGAATCCAGTTTTCAAAATAAGGTGGGCTGAAGGCCTATATAAGGGACATGGATTTTGGACTGTGAGTTATGCGTCCTTGGAATATACTTGGGATACTTTTATTTCTTGTGGGCTGGGTGGGCCAGGATATACCTCTTCCACCTGGTTTCTTTTTTATTTGTCCTGCTTTATATAAAAAATTTGGTGAAAACCCTTCCACCTAGTTCAGTCACTTTGTAAAACACAAATGTCAGAACGATAAATAATACACACGCCAAGAGTTTTTTCAAAGTTTAATACTAGATATGTAAACTTTTTTTTTTCCTTAAAAAAAAAAATATTATGGAGAAACGGAAAAACTACAAACGGAAGCTACGGGCACGCAGCCCCAACTAAATCAAAATAAAATGGAGCCGAGCAACCTAAAGGAAGTCCTCGCTCCCACGGGTGGGAAGGATTCAAATTATGACCTAAATTAGCTAAAGGATCAATGTTAACTGATGTGTCAATGTTTCATTTGTTTTTTATTTGTCGCACTTTGAATCTTATTTATTCACAATAAATAAGAAATTGTCACATTAACTAATTACTAAAAGTTTGAATAATAAATTAGTTTCTCTAGTATTATTGTTTATCAAATCTCTCATATAGAATCGGCCATACATGGGTCCTAAATATGATTTTATAATTCCATCCAACTCACAACAAGGAACATAGTTGGGATAATTCTTGAAGGCGAAATTCGAACCAAATGAGCTTCTATCTAAATACAACCTATGAATCTCATCAACATACTTGAGTCTTCTAACATTAAAAATGAAAATCTCTCTAAACTCATATAAATAGAATTTAGCTTTAATTCTCCGACTAAATTCCTCAATTACTAATTTCTAATGTGTCCATGTCATTGTCTTGGTAATATTTTATCTTCTTACGACATCATCACAAACCTGAAATCCCAACACAAAGATCAAGTCTTTCGTACAATGTTCAACCGTTGTAGCAAAAGACCAAGACTTCTTCCAACAGAAGAGGTCAGATAGGTACAAGACGGGAGGGGGTTTGTAACATTCTATGTATTGCTTATATTATATCAGCCAACTAATTCTAGAGAACAAAAAATTATTATAAAAAATAAATTAATCAACAAACTAAGTTAAGTTATACAAAGAATCAAAGAATAGGGCTGCAAGAATTATATAAATCAATGACTAGGCTGAATCTCTCTTCTATGGGTGTCGAAAAATTTGCAGCAAGAATGGTTAATAACTTAATACCCTAATAATCTAAGCATAGATCTGGCTGGCTCCCAAGTGATATCTGATGCACCACACCTCCCATCATCAGAAATCCTTGTCAACAATACTGTCACCAACGGGCAAATCCTACAATCCCCTCAGCTTGTGTGTTAGGTTGAGCCTTCCGGGTCACGATAATAATTGGAAAATCATACGTAGAGCCCCAAGGGGACTACCATCACGCTAATATCATCGCAAGAGCCTCGTGATGCAGATAGTTCTACCAGCTTTTTACAAGCCAACAGAGGTTGCCCATCAATGGCCAACCATGAAGGACGAACAACATCCACTGCTTCCTGGTTGCTAACCTGAAACCAAAGAAAAGAAATCTAATTTAGTGATTTGGCGGCACTAATTTGATCCAAAGGATAGGAAAAATTTATAGATTCAGAAACAAAATTTTGACATGGGAATATTTATACCTTATCCCATAATCCGTCTGAAGCCATGATTAAGAACTCGTGTTCAGGTTTGATTCTAACCACTGTGGTCTCTGGTTCTGGTGTTACAAATTGTTTAAGGTGCCTATCTCCAATTCCTCTAGATACAGCTAGAGATCCATTAATTCTCCAAACACCATGGCTTAAATCAACAAAGCCACCCTACAAAAAGAAATTCACAACAACCATCAGTCTCAATTCAAATGACGCTTCATCTGAAATAACCATAACTTATAAGAAATTAGAGGGCAAAATCTTAGCACTTACCAAGTTCTCAATTCTGACTTTCTCGTCTTCCCTTGATGGCCGATGATCACATGTGAGAGCCTCAGCAGCACCTCCTGTGCTCAAGACAGCACGGCAATCGCCGGCATTAGACACAACAAGGTTACCATTCCTGATCACAGCAGTCACACAGCATGATCCACCACGCAAATCCTCTTTAAGAAAATCAGAGTCTGTATTTAGGTAACCATGCTTGACCGCTTCCTCGATTTCATCATCATCCCTCCTCACAGCTTCATTTAAAATATTCTTTGCCAAGTTCTCTGCTGCAAACTCAGCAGCTTTTGCACCTCCATGCCCATCAAATATACCAAAAATTGCCTGCAAACATGAAGCTTTAGCAAATCAAATTCCAATTCTCCAAGCACTCATTCAACTAACTACAATCAACAGAGGAGGCCTAACATAGATTTCATCCATGCACATTCTAGGAAAAGAAGGAATTTTATTATTATTATTATTTATTTTTGCATCCATAGTATAATCAATTACTTTCAGTAGAATTCAATATACTATAAAACTTTTCCACACAAGGGTTTTAAAACATAGAACTATTTTTAAAAAAATAGAAGCTACAGAAAATTTGTTATAGTTTTCATTATAAAAAACCCAACTTGATTTTGAAAAATTCCAATCAAAGCTTTCAAATTTCCCCAAATTCAGCTCCCAACACACCTCAATGACTAAAACAAGTTAACCCCAATTTTTATAAAATTACAAAAGATAGCAACTTTATCATTACCTGTTTGGGATCACCTTGAAGATTAAGAGTAGCAGAGTACCGATCCTCCAAAGCCTCTCTTCTTCCTCTCTTACAGGACACATAATAGTGCCCTTCTCTGTCTGCCTCAACAACCTCTCTCCTCGCCCCCGGAGACTCCATCGCCGGAGCATCCACAAAGCTCGATGACACCACCGGAATATAAAGCCTCGCCGGCCTCTTCCTCTTCAACTGCGTCACCGGAGAACCCGGACCCGAACCTGAAAGCCCGCTCAGAGGCTTCGGGATCCGAAGCCGAAACGGCGACGACGGAGATGAACATGAAACCATCGCGTCCGACGACGACGACGACGTCGCTAGGGTTAGGGTTTCTGGGGACGGAGTGATCATAGACGATTTGTTGCAGAACAGAGACGACGGCGGCGAAAACACCGGCGAGTTCGAAACAGCGACGGAGCACGACATGCCGTGTTTCCTTTTCCGTTTAATTTTTCTGAGTTTTCGAAAAGCAAAGACCTGAAGTGTTCAATTTTGTGCCGTTTGTGCTTCCTTTTCTTCTCGATTTTTTGGATGAAGGAAAACAGAGAGAAGGTTTTTTGAATATATATAGGTGGCTTCGAGTGGGGTCTACGCCTTTTCCGTGTTTGTGGGCCCCTCGTGGGCTATTTTAAACATGGTTTTGACCAGTGATTTAAGGCACTCCTTCTAGAATGTCATATATGCCCCTAGTGCTTTGACTCTGAGTTGGTTGCATAATCCATTATGTAAGTTTACTCCCCCGACATTGAGGGTAAAAGCGTCCAAAGGGGGTGCTCCGTTGTAAATCGGATAAGGGCGTGTGTGGGAAAATCAGAAAAATGGGGGAATATTGGGGTCAAACACGTTATTTAATTTTCAATAGAGTGTTGTCCGAAATAAGTGTTTGGTTTGACTGGTCCCTTAGTAACTAAGCTAAATCTAAATGCTGTTGTTTCGTCGTTTGATGCCGCCCAAGTGGACCCCACGAGGCCCTGATTGGGGATTTCTGAGAATTTCCAGGAACTTACCGTTGTGAACACGACAACGACAAACGCATCGTCGTACTGCGCAACACACGTAGGAATCGGATGGATGGAAGCTGTATGTCGTTGTCCATTGATTTCCCACGTTAGAGAAGAGAAGAGACTGACTCTGACTGAGACGACCGTTGGGAAATTGGAAAATTGGAAGATTGGAAAATTGGAAATTGGGCGCTGAGTTCGTCAACATCTAAACTTGCATGATTTTTTCATCTCTTCTATGCTTCTCCTTTTTATTTTTTGGATTTGAAAATGAAGTTATCAAGCTGATACTGCCATACCTGAAAAGGTCTATATTACCTATCTTGAAGGGCAATTTAATCACTGTATTGTTTACGAGCATAGAGTGCTAATAACAGCTCCCTTACTGTTTTAACACAGTTTTTGTTTGCATAATTTCACTTTTTTACTTTTGTTTCCATGTATTTCTAATTGCATCAAATTTATTCTTTGTAGTATTCGAGGGCACTAGTCGAATTTATTTTTTGTGCTCATGTACAGCACGTAGGAGAGTAATGTGGTAATTTCGCTGCTTTTAATGGCAGAATTTTGAGCGGGGCAACGCAAAGAGCAAGGGATCTTAGATTTGCAAGGTAGTCTCATGTGCGGCGGACGTGACAATTTCAAACAAGGACAAGAAGCAAATTCGATGAAGGTGAAAATACACAAATTGAACTGAAATTTTGTGAAAACCAGATGGCCTTTTCATATCTATGCCGTCTTCCATATGGTTTTTTTTTTTTCTTGCTGCCAGCGCATACGTTGAACCATTCCATCCTTGCATAATCTAGCTAAGTTGTGACACGTATTCTTCTAATACACTCCTTTGAATCACTAAATTAATACATGTTTGTTGACATGACATTTGTATCCAAAAGCCAGAAACTACAAGTTGACACTTTTCTCTTTCATGCCCAACACCTACTATTCACATTCTAGTGGGTCATGTCATTGATTAGTGAGAACCTAACTTGAAATTTCGTCAATATAGTTGTTTGAAAAGTTATAATCGGCTTATAATTTATGTGATTAAAAGTAATTACTCATACATTTAAAGTTTTATTTTCGAATCCTATTCTTTTATATTGCTTTCGCCAATAATGTTAGGGACACTTCACAATAATTCATTTATTTTAACATAAAAATTTAAAAATAATTTTTAAGTTAACAGTCATCGCCGCATAACCCCCATGTTTTACCACCACCGAACATCTCTTTGGCGTGCCCCCCACCACACAACCGCACTGCCCTCAACACTAGGACACCACTGCGCTCCACAACCCAGCCGCATATCACTGAGAATTCACAGTATGCATGGTTGCAACTGTTCAATCTCAACTATTTTGATATTTGTATCGTGTAAAAGATCTGCTCATTCATGAGAGTTTAGATGGTTGAGATTGAACAAAGATCATTGGTTGTAGCTTCATAGATCATAGCACATCTATAAACATAACCAATTGCTTACAATACAAAATATAGATCATCTACGCTATTAGATAAATCTTAAAATTCGACTAACATAGCTCAATTACAACATAAAGTCGGTCTCTTTTGGGTATGAAATCATTTTACAAATTCCATAGGGTACAAATTGCTTTTTAATTTCTATGTTAAAATAATTCAATTAATGCTAAGTACATGTGTCAATTATAATTAAAACTTGATGATGTGGCAGACACCACCTCATTTGGAACTAAAATTTGGTGTCCCTAGTAATATTACTTTCTATATATATAAGCGAAAGCGGGGTAATGCTAGAGACACTAAATTTTAGTCCCAAATGATGTGGCAAATAACACCTCACTAATTTAAATTAATAAAACTACCACGTGCCAACATCATGCATGATTTTGTTGAACAAATGGGGCTGCATTCTATATCAGTCTCGAAAATCAAAACTAGAGTACAACGAATTTGGGATAAAGTAATCTTTCAAGAGATTCTTACCCCCGAGAGTGCCTACATCTGTCCACATTCAGGCCACGATCGAGTTGTGAACCACGGTGGTGTTGGCTTGATTGATCAAACATACTCACTGCCATGACAACTTGATCATCATCTCCTTGTCACTCCCTTTCTTCTTCATTACATTTGGGCATTCTTTCTTCATTTTCTTGCTCGGCTCTCTCCAACAACCTCTTCGTGTAAGACATTGAAAGTATAATATGTTTCGTAAAATCTGAGAAATGAAATGATCGAGAGGATATGGATGATTGCTATAAGTTGAGGCTGTGGTTTTATAGAGGTACTTAGAAGACAGACATGACACGTGGCGCAATTGTAGCAATTGAAAATCTTATTCGAAATATGATATATGAATTTTATAATAACATGGACACGTGAAAACTAAAAATTTTCTCCGAAATATGAGATGTGAATTTTATAATAAATATTGACATGTGTCAACCGAACTTATTCATATCAATCGTTTTAAGTATACAAAATAAAATAAATTTAAAGTGAATTGTAATTGCCATTTACCATGGCAATGGGTTAAAATCCAACTTAAATAGTAACAGCCCTTGCCTGTCCTTGCAACTTGAATAGCAAAAATAAAAAAATATTTCTGAATTTTTTGGAATTTTTTTGGATATTTAAATTGGTCATTGTTGATATCACGCTAATTTTAGCAAAAATAAATTCTTGGCTAGGCAAGCCTTTGTTGGTGTGAACCGGTGGAAGTGGCCTTAGGTTCTCACTAATCAATGACATGAACTACTAGAATTATTGCATACGATCAAAAATATCTTAGAGTGAAGAATGTGAATAGTAGGTGTTGGGTATGAAAGACAAAAAGGTCAACTTGTAGTTTTCGGCTTTTGGATACAAATGTCATTTCAACAACATGTATTAATTTAGTGGGTTAATAACCTAAATGGTCCCCTAACTATTGCTCAAATATCATTTTGGTCCACCAACTAAAATTTTCAATTCAAACGTCCTTAAACTTTTTATTTTGTACCAAGATGGTCCATCCGTCAAAGTCTGTGTATTATTCCGTGAAATTGAGGGACAAAACCGTATTTTTAGGTGAGTATCTTCCTGTAAAACGACCACTGCCTATACACTCCTCACATACCTATTCCTCCAAATTCACAGCTTGGCGGCCGCGCATTCCGGGGTAGGTGAGGTGAAAGACGTGCTCACAGCCATCATAGCCAACCACTTGGTCGTGAACCTCACGCTTGCCGTAGAAGGAGCAATTGAAGCTGCGAGCCGAGTCAGGAACACCGAAACAGAGAGACCGATTTTGCTTGGATCCAACGACTAGAGGAAATTGCTTGGATAAGGGCATACGGCGTCGTAGGAATTAGAGGGGGCTGGAGGCAGTGGCGGGCCCCATGGCAGCCATGGAAATGGGCTTGAAGGTCCTTGTTTGTTGGTGATGCAACTTTGAGTTCCCACTAGTTGCTCGACGAAAGTCCAGAGGAAGAGAAGGGTTTTTGTTGGGATCTAATGAACCAAAATCTTTGAAATTCAGCCTCTTTGTGAGGCCATCAAGTCATTAAGGATCTGTTGCTGGGTAAGAAAATGAGAGGGGTTGCATATTGGGGATGGTCGAGGAAGACTAGATTTGAGTGGGGTGGGTTGTTTTTCTTTTTCTTAATTTATTTTTATATTTATCTTATATTTATATTAATTTTTTAGTGGCTGGTGAGTGGCCTATGAGATTCAAAATTTTCGATTTTCTAAGTTGTATAATAGGTTTCTAATTTTTAATTACTTAGGCAATATTTTAATTTATATGAATAATTTTACCCCCTCAATTTAACGGTAATATTAATAGTTTTTAACGATGGGGCCATTTTGGTACCAAATAAAAAGTTTAAAAACGTTTGAATTGAAAATTTTAGTTTGTGAACCAAAATGATATTTGAGCAATAGTTAAGAGACCATTTAGGTTATTAACCCTAATTTAGTGATTCAAAGGAGAGTAATTAGAAGAATACGTGTCACAACTTACTTGGATTATATTCAAAGGAGTGGATTGGAAATGTGGTTACTCTTTCTAAATCCAAATTATAATTTGGGCAGTTCCTACCTAGGGTTTGTCTCGTAAATCTTATCAGCTCCAAGGTGCACATGTGCGGCCCAAAACCAGAGCATTTCATCTTTTGGGTACATGGGCGACCCAAAGCCCCAATCAACAAACTAAAACAAACCAACAAGGTCCTTTGTCATTTCCTCCATTCTCTCTAGCCTTCTCTTTTCATCCCAAAATTACCAGCATCTTCGTAGCCTTTTTCTGTTCTTTATTTCCAATTTATATAAATATTTATTGGGTTTGCTCATAGGATTCTGGGTTTTCATGGTCTTTACAGTTCCAGAGCTTATACAAGTTCATCGACTATTTCAAGTCCAGTTTTTGTTACATACGAAAAAATAAAAGAGGAAGTAAATTGTTCGATAAAAAGGGGAAGAAATTTAGTTCTCCGACGTCCAAATACCACACAGAAATGCAGCATTAGATAGCGAGGAGAACATCTTTCTCGGCTTCTCTTGAGAAAAACACACACAAAATCAAATTAAGTGCATGTTGAATACGATTTATAAAGCCTTCAAAAAAAAAAAAAAAAAAACTGAAAATCATGATTCAAGAAATATAGCTGCTCTTTCTCCATCTGCCCAAAGTAGCAAAAATTTGAGGGAGAAATTAAAGAAAAAAAGCAACACGATCGATTTTGCTTCAAGGGAACGAGTCATTTGGGAATTGAATTGATCCGCAATGACCAGATAAAGAAGCCTTCCCTAAAAGTTGAAGAAAGCTTTTTACGACTTTCAACTTCAATCAAAAACCAGAGACCAGATTTGAGGACGGAGAAGGGGAAGAAAGGGTTGAGAGCAATGGCTCTAAGCGGCGATTTCATGCCTAAATATATAGAGGACGAGAGGGGAAAATCGGACGGTTGTTATTATATCATTTGTGGATCTACGGTCCAGAGTCTTTTCTCTCTATTACCACACCTAACCCTAGTTTTCTTTCTAAACCTTGTGTGGGTTTACGAAATTGGCCTCGTGCTCATATCAAGGCAGCCCAAGCCCAAGGTCTGTATTACACGGATGTATTTTTTCAAAAATACTTTCCTCTTTTAATGCACATTGCACTTCCTAAAAGATCCAGTAAAATAGACATTTTTAAAATTAAACACAAATGGTATGTAGCTCAAGTGATTAAAAATATTTATCCATGCACTCGAGGTCCTAACTCGAGTGAGCAAATGTTAGAAACGTGTGCATGAGTTATTATACAGTTATGTATTTCATACTATACATATATACATACATACATACATACATACAGAAATCCAAGAGATTGTGGTCACCAATCGTTGGATACTAATCCAATGGTTCAAAAAAATTTCTTACAATGAATGCAAGATTGAGTGAACCGTTGAATTTACATCTAACGGTGAGTGACCATAAATCTCTTGAATCCCTATAGTCCAAGAGATCATGACTATATATATATATATATATATATATATATATATCAGAGAGCTTCCATTGAGGGATCCCTCAAATAAGCTTGAACACGATACTTTAAGAAAGTACTAAAATTTCGATAACTCAATTGAGTGGTCACATGATATCGGATTCAAGTGATTTTTTGTAGAGATGATATTTGAATGACTATCTACAAAATAGACGATTTGAATTAGTGAAATACAATTCGGAGTGGGGCCTACAAGGGGTGTCCCTCAAATAAGCTTATTTGAGGGATCCCTCAATGGAAGCTCTCTGTATATATATATATATATATATATATATCATTCATATTTATTATATATATTTTTCACATATTATTAAATAATTATATGAAATTTTGTAAATAATCAATATTAAAATATTTTATAATAACTGAAATTTTCACCGTCTTTTAAGATTTTTACCGAATAACATACACATCAAGTTTTTTAGTTTTTATTTTAAATGTTAGAGTGGTAGAGAAATCCATTAAAATCCCAGGGCCAAATGGCATCCCATAAGTTTCTCTATAACATACTTTTGTTTTCATCTTTTCTCCTTTATTTTTTCGCTAAACATATCGACCAGAACAATATGGAGACCAAGGAGGGGGGGAAAAAGCCAAAGCTATCAGATATATTAAGAGAAACATAAGCCTATAACATGAGAAGATGGTGTACAAAAAGGGCAGTACATACACAATTGCTGTCACAAAATCAACAATTTTCACAAGTCAAATATAAATACTGCGTGTAATGCTGCAGCTAAAGTCAAATCTTCATTCAATCATTACATTTGAACCTTCTGGGTTGGTGCTAGCTCTACGCGTCACCATAGATGCCTGAAATTATATTTGAAGGAAAAGTTAAAACTACATTTTAATCTTGAAGTCCAACTGTAGACAATCCATAAACACCTGGTAGACTGGCTGAAAGAACATTAAATTGCATAAAAGTAAATTTTAAATTGCTTCAGTGGGAAGAACATACCAATACAAAGACATATCGCACCAAAAGATTTGTTATATTTTTTGTTTTTTGTTTTTTCCATTTTTATGTCCAAAATCTTTGACTGATAAAAAAAAGTCCAAAATCCATCCCAAAGGTTTAGAGTATAATCTAGGACATAGATATAGTTGACACTCCGGACAAATACTTGGGTATCTCTAATAACTCAAAAGGAGCCTCTGCAAAATTGGCAAGTCTTTTTGGAGTTCCATAAGCAATTTCACCTTCCAAAGTTCTGTGTATGTTTCTAAATGCCCCAAAGAAAACAAACGGGAAGAGGTCTGAAAAAGGCTAGAGAAAACCTCACTGTTTGTCTAGTTTAAATTGCCCCAATTCAAGAACAGTAAGTGAAGACCACAAGGATGCATCCAAATTATTTGATGACAGGTTATGTAAACCCTTCAAAATGTTTGTATGTTGTGTTTATAGTGCTTTCATTTTTGTAACATGAAACCTCGCATTATGAAACACAGCTATAGCAAACTATTCAAGCATGCAAGAAACCACTCATTATGAAAGAGGGTACAGTGGGTGCACTGAAGAAGGCAGTTCAGTTATGCCAAAATAGGTAGTCAACATCTGAACTAGTCTTAAGAACATTAATGCTACAACTCATCTATTTTCCCGACGGAACGGAGGCTAAACCAAGAGTTGTAAACTGATTTATTTGGCAGCCGAATTCCACATTATCTACTGGCCTTGGCCTACCATTACATCCAAACACATCATAGCAAAGAACATATTACGAAATTCCAATATAACATAACGATAAGATGCTACAACTTATGATATCCAACAAGAGAAAAAGGTTAGAATGTTACCTCTTGCAAAACTCCGTTACATATCGTGAGCCATTGTAAAAAATGAACCACATCAATACAACGACCAAAGTATCTGTCAAGATTTAGGAATTCACAAGCGCAATGTAACAGCATAGAGGAAGGGAGAGAACTTCATATTAAATTTGATCGAGAATGGTGAGAGCTGTAGGTAAAATCTTATATCCTAAATATAACATTTCCTTAACATGCATTTCCCCTCCTATTCATTAAGTCATAAGACTGCACCAGAAACATGATAACCAAAAATACAAATTTTAATGAAACTTATATATGGCAATATGGTAGGAACCAGTAAACAAGCTCAAGAAAAACTTCAGGTTTTAGCATATGGTGATCGGAGATATTGCAAAATAAGAGGCACCTTTTCAAATCATAAAAGCAAGAAAGGTTTATAATAAGATCAAGCAAAATGCTTCTTTTTTCTAATTGAATAAATGTAAGTGTCATGCAACCACTTGCAAAATGAAATTATAAACTCCATCTCTACATGATCATGGATATAAGCTTACGCTCTAAACTTAAAAAGGACACATGTCAAGCATATTGAAGAAAAAAAGGCATAACATAGGATACTGAAGAGATAACGCTCCCACCAATCCAACATATAGAGCCCAAAAGTGACATTGTAAAGATAAATCTTTCGTTGAACCCAATTCATGGCTCGAGAATCTACAAACAGTAAGCATAAGTTGGAGGTTAAGATGCATCCAAACAAATATAACTTAACAAAACCATATATAAATGAAACACAAAAACAAAAAACAAAATATAGATTCCAGCAATAAAAAATTCAGTAGCAAGAGATGATTGTAGGACTGAGCTTCGCGGAGATCTTACAGAGATTTACATATGCATCTATATTTTGACCGAAAAATCTAACACAATTGAATATTGAACAAACCAACCGGACAATCTAAGAGAAGTAAGGGCTTGATTGGTTTGTGATTCAAAAGTTACGATCCATTCCAAAAATTTGGGTTGTATTCCGAATTTACACCAAAAAATAATAATCTGAAAACCGTTCTTACAACCTATTTGGTTTAAAAGAAAAAAAGAAAAAAAAACACTCAAACATCATACAGCTATTCAGCAATTCAATACCAAATACAGATCATGACTAATATTTACAAGGAAGACCAATGGAATACAGGGCCAATCGAACTCCAAGCACTCTATTGCGGCATTTCCACAAACAGCTATACCCAGCATTGAAAAAAAAAAGCCCCGCTTTTCCCACTTGCCATTAAACCAAATACAGAAAGGTCATCCTCCCCCAGCTTATATTCACGAGATTAGAACTGTAATCTGTTTCTAAAGGGACAAGCAGCCAGTCAACAGTGGTCCCATGTGAGCGCCAATCATTGACCCCCACACCATGGTAATTGGGTTTTAAAGAACACGGAAGAGAATGAAAATGGAGACGACGATGAGCTCAGAATTGAAATGAAAATTAAACAGTTTTCCGGTGAAAGAATACCAAACGCACCCTAAGATTTATAAGGATCACAAGATTTATTTGGGTAGATACAGTGTAAGTTTCAGTTTTCTTTTTCACCATTTTTTCGGACTTTATTCGTATTAACAAGCAAGCGAGCAAACTAAACAGATCGGTTAATTTACAAATTTGTCAACTCTGCTGCCCTTTTTCCCGAACCTTTCCCGGCAACCAAACAGAAAGAGAGGCTAAATAATAACTTACCAGTGGCAAAGAAGTAAAGGCTGAGTTCAGCGCAGCAGCTGGTTGGATTGGACTGGAGCCAATGAACCGTGCCACTGCCAAGCGACGGAGGGAAGGGGAGACACACAGAGGTTTTGAGATGGCAATTGCCCAAACCAGGTTTGTTTGAGTTTGACTATCCCACTTCTCCTCTTCTCTGCTTGATTCGCAAACCCATCTCATCTCACACGTTTTGGGTTTTTGCCCACACCCACCAGAAAATAGTCAAACATTAAGGTTTGGACTGGGCTATCTCTATGGATTGGATTGTACTTTTCATTATGCCTGGGCTGTTGTGGTCTATTTAGGTTCTCAGTATAGTTGACCTTTCAAATTCATAGGCCCATTACTTGTGTGGCTTGGGCTTGAGCCGATAGTAATAGTACAATGTCTTTTCTACCCACTTGCTCTTACACATTTTATACGAGAGCATTTCTGCCGCATGATAGTATTGAGTAAGAGAACAATCCAGTGAAAAGATTGCATGTGTCTAAGTTTGATGATAATTTTTTTAGACACATACAATATTTTCATCGCTCAACACTGACACATGACAAAAACATTTCGCAAGTTGGCATTCGGCCAATTTGTGAAAAATTAAAATAGCCCAAATGTGAATGATAACCAAAGCAAATTTTAATTTATATTTTTTTAAGGAAGATAATTTATCCATCAACAACAACAACAATAATAATTTAAATTATCATGATTGTCGTCACTTATTTTCCGGTTGCAGAAGTTAGTAATAGTATGCTTAAAAAGATGCTAATTTGGTCATGCTTTGCTGATCTTATCTTATATTATTTTTCTTTCCTTTGTTTAATGTCTAACAAGTCATTGTTTCCACATTAGCCCACTGTCCGCTGTGCTTTTCCATCCAAGCTAAACGCCAAACTCAATCGTGCCTGACGCTAACCCTTATTAGTAAATTAATAAAATCTTAATCAACTTATTTGTTATTTAATTAATTAAGTCGTTTCTTGCATCCTTGTAAAGTAGAAGCCAAACACAAACAAGGGAAAAGCCCTTTTTCACTTGGCAATAACAATTTACACTCAAGACGAAGGATAAGATTTTGATTAACCTGTTGAATCGTTCAATTTGGCTTTATTATCTCTTGGGATTCGATTCCTAATATAATTAAAGAATCTCTTAACGGTAGTTTCAAAGCTTAAAAAATATGACAAATATGTTACAAACAAATGACTTTAAATCTTTTTTTTCATCTTTCATGATGGCCTTGACTCCCCAATTTACATGTTGCTCTATGTACCCTTCTAATATATTTGTAGCGTTGTGGACAAGTTTGAAACAAAGATTCATCTAACGCCCCTTCTTCTAACAAATTAACGTATTTAGACTTCTTAGCTACTTCATAAGAAAGTTTCATAATTCTGCCCTAAACGGAGGTTATAAAAATTTATCTTTTTGTAATCGCAACACTGTTATATAATTTATAATAAATAAACGTGTCATCTGACGTGAGTTGATTAATAATATCACATAACGAGAGTATACTTAAGTTAGATTGAAACATTATTGGGCATATATAGTCTCCAACTGCCGTGTCACACTGCTCAATCATTACTTACACACTCACTCAATCGTGTTGCCCCACGTCATGGCAAATTGTTGTAGATGAAATATAATTGCAGGGGTCAATAGTCAATAGTCAATAGTAGCAAGCTAAATAATGAATTAGAATAAGTAATCTTTGTTGGCATTAGGATTTGATTCGAGCTTGCCTATCAAACAAAACTAAATAATTCATGGTGGTGATGATGCAGCGGTGGTTGGTTACATTATCAATCGTTTTCACTTCTAAAGTTTTATAATAATTCATCAATGGGTCCCCTCCCCAATAACATCAGTGATATTACTATTGCCAAATTGTCAACCACATAAACGGGTTCCTCACGCCACATATCTTGTACACGGATCATCGCATACCATTAATTAGTCATATTATTGTACATTTCTGACTTCATTATAAAAAATTAGATTAAATTAATACATGAACGTTTAAACGCTAATTGGTTATTAAGTTAATAATAATCCGGTAGATATATCTATTAAGAATATTACTTAGCATGAAGAGTTTTGAATGGATGAAAAAGTCAATCATGAAGACTATATAGCTAATTAGACGACCAAAGAACATAAGCAAATTATTACTATCTAATCAAGCTTTAGCAAACGCACATTTAAAATTTTCTAACATTATTTTGAGCAAAGATTTTGGCAATTGGTGATGCAACACGAAAGCATGGGTTTACGAATTAAAAAATGTCTAAACTCGAAAATATAATTTGAAATCTATCAGTGACTAGAATCCACAAGAAAATAGAGAAAATCTCTAAATTTTATTAATATAATGCCATGAATTGGGTTAAATAGAAAACTCTAGGTTTCAGTATATTCCTAAAACTTAACTAATAAGAAAATAATTTAAATCCTAATTAAAATTATATCATGAAAATAATATTTTGATTGATAACTTATTCTAAAAATATAAATATATTATAGATCTTCTAAAGAAATCAAGCAATTCGAAAATCTCAATGATACGCCTTCCTTCTTTTCCTAGCGCTATAATTGATGCTCAAACATAATTTTCCATATTTGAAGCCCAATTTTCTCAATTTTCAAATTTCCTTTGAACAAACCCATGATTTGTCCTACATCAGACCCCTTCACTTGTAAAGAACTCGACCTCGAGTTCTCGTTGAATTGAAATACATAGAATTTGATGTGTGAATAAACTTTTCAATTCTTTGAGTCCAAACTTACTCATACTTGGATGGAATTATCATACAATTAATTTCATAAACAAAATTAGAATATGTCAATTGATAATCAAACTCCTTGAATAAATGTGTTTCATCCTCAAATTCAGATTTATTCCTACCTTCAATTTTTCCCTCCGTCTTGTGGGTTACTAGATCATCAATTAATTCAACCTCCATTACAATAATTTCTTCTTCTTTGACCTCTTCCTCCATCTTTTCTTCGCTCGCCATAATTTTGGTTAATCAATTTTGTAACTATTCCTTGACAAATATATATCATATTCAAAAAGAAAGAATTTTTTCACAAGAAGTCTTTTCATCCTACGCAAAGAAGCGATAGGATTTTTACCTTGTTTCTTCATAGATTTTAGCATTTGATCCCATCAAGAAGTGACATCGCCTCTTAAATGGGACACAACAATTTTCACAATTTGCTCTTCTGAAATTGCTATTGTATCAAATATTTCCTCTAGATCTGCAACCCATTTGAGAAACCATTCAATGCAATCACTTCCCATAAAGCATAGAACATCTGCAACATAGGATTGATGAGGTTGGCTTCAGGCAAATCCACCAGCACGTTCCCCTTCAATATTTGATATTTACCCACGACTATCGTCGATGAGGTTTGAATACCTCTCATCGCCGCTCATCAATTGAGAAGGTAAATCCTTGCTCTGAATGATGACCTACTCTGATTGACAATTGATTGGCTAAATCTTAGTCTAAAACATGTAACTCTGGAATCCACCAGGAAGATATGAGGAAACTTCAAGGTTTATTTGATAAACTGGAATAACAAAACATAACCCTAGCCACAGGTAAAGTATGCTTAGATACTCCTAGAAACACTAGGAATAACAAAAGAATTAAAATAGGAAAATAACAAAGTTCCCAAAAACTTTAAAACTGAATTTCGGGCAAGTAAACGATCTTGGATGCTTGAAAAAGTCCATACATCATAGCAAAGCAATGAATTTTACTCATGACACCGTTCTCTTCGAATCAACGAGTCATGGACCCAATTCTGAGCTTGGACCCCAAATCTACAATTTACCTTATTTGCTTTTACACACGTCGCTCCAACTCATCTTCAATTACTTTCTCAATTTGTTCTACATCAATTGGCAATTTGAAATGGAAAGCCAAGTCAACCAAGTTTACCGACTAGTCATTGATTTGATGATACTTCTGTTCCTAACGATTAGAAGAGTTTTCAAATTTTAACTTCAACTTCATTGATGATAGAAAAAGATCAACAAAGATAACCCGACAAGCCAACCAAGCTGGTCATATCGGATTGGACCATGGTTAAAGCTTAGCTGCAACTAAGACAACCCGTACGTCATTGTCCATTGCTTAGGCACATAAAAGTGTATTATTATTCTGTGTAACATTCTGGTCGAGTAGTAATAAAATGAAAATCATACAAATTTCTCTTTGGATTTTCTTTGCACTTCCTGATAATCACATGCCCCATTTTTCCTATCCTGGCATGTCTCCCGCAAACAAAGTTGGAAGAACCAACCCTACAAACCCCACTGGTTGTTGCCCATGAATATACAAATTATAACAGCTTACTCTATCTTCATGCTCTAGCTAACACACACACAAGTTTATCCATACATCAAGTGACCCGTTTGATTTAATTGTGTATCGTATATATCCGCTTACATTATAACATGTATAGTGAATCTCGAATTCATAATTTTACATACTAACAATGTATTTACTATAATTTAAGCAAATTCAGTACACTACATCAACATATCATGTTGCGTACAAGATAGAAACAATAATTTCTTCAAAAAGAAGAAGAAAACAAAAGGATAAACATCGACAGTATTATCAGTTTGGTTCTTCGAATTTACAAGTGCGCCATATGTCCTTTTCCTTTTTGTCTACCGCTGAGAACAGGATAAGGCCTATTACTGTATCCAGCGGATGATTGTGATCATCTATGCCTGCAATTATCTATTTCCTTTTTGGCCTTTTTTCTCTTTTATCTCTGTTTAATTATGCACATACATATATGTCTACCGATGAATGATCTTTACATCTTGTCATTATGGGATTCCCGTGAGGTAGATATTAAATCCATATGCTGTGTAATGCCAGTATATAATTGGCATCACTGTCGGCTACCCTATATCAAGATCCGAGCATATCAAGACTTCTTTGAAAATTCACATTAAAAACAAGTTTATATAGGAAAAGGGTTTAACTGTAAAGTATGACAACAGAATTAGGTGAGGGAGAAATATAGAAAAAGGGTACAACAGCAAAACCCGCTAGAAAGTGAAAACAAAAAACAAAAGAATAATAATAAAAACGAATATACCTACCGTACTGTAGTATTCTATAACCACTCTTATATTTAGTGTGCTACTTGTAGTGTCATCGTGATCATCAAACTTTATTGGTTTACGCCTAATAAATATAAATAAGTGTAAGTTTATGCTAATGACGACTGATGATGATGATGTTAATTAATATTATTAACACCAATAATAATAACAACAAACAACAACAACATCACCAACACGATATCAACGAAGCTCATGCAACTAATTTTTTAGCACCAAATTGTTCACAAATATTTTTAAAATGTGGCAACAGATCATGCTGCAGAAATATACTTTTTAATTCACCAAAAAAAGCATTATGAATTAATTATTTATCCCCATGTGCAACCACCACCACCACTTGTCAATCTTATCCCAACCTTCTGTGAATTATTGGTCGATGAATAGATGAAAGGCATGGAACAATTAAAGTAATTTTCAACCCCAAAAACGTAGAATTAAAAAGAAAATTTATTATAATATTTAAGCATCAAGGACCTACCCATGTTAGTATGTTACCCAAAGCCAGTGAGAGATGATTTGGAGAAATAAAAAACCGAAGCCGTTTGTGGATGCAGAAAAATGTATCATTCTTTAGTACCCTTTAAAGGCCACCATTAATTGAAGGAGATGGTGAAAGAGGCACACCAGAATTTGTCTGGTGTTAAAATGAGCCAGCATAGAAAAGCATGGCTTATCCATTATCCAAAAGCCGGAGAGAAAGCTCAAGTGCCCTTTAGAAGTCGAAATTTTGGCATATTTAACATTTTTTTTTTGCTTCTCATAAAGTACAACGTTGTTTTTACCAAAAACAACAATTTTTATTTTTATTTATCAAAGAAATTGGACACTTCAAATTCGTTCCAAGTTGAAATCAAGAGAATATAACCAATGCTGTAACTATAAATTTTTTAATGAATAGGCTGGCTAAAATTATTAATTAAAAATTTCATTATCATTCATTTATATACTAGTGCATCAACATTAGTGAGGGTCATTTCAATTTTATATCAATAAATTGAATTTTTGACTTGCATCGGTAAAGTTCAATTCATTTCAGAGATCGATATTTCATTTCAGGGATCAATAGTTCATTTCATAGATCAATAAAATGAACTTTGAAATGAAATTCATTTTAATAAGCTGGCCCACCATAATAACTCTACAACCTCTCCCTTATTGACACATGGACAATAAGACAGAGGTAATTTATTTCACTTTTCAAAAACACAAATGGCTAGTTCCATTTTAAAACGGCTAGTTACTTACCTATAAATACACAAATAGCTTTTTCATGTTCAATTTTGTTGTGCAGTAACCTTAAAAAAATAATAAAAAAATAGTGCTATAATGTGTTCTTATTTAATCTTAACTTCAAATTCTTCAGGAAAAAGTGTTGATATAATATTGTCATCAACCAAATATTTTTTTGTTATTATATATATTTAAAATTGGATCGATAAACCCTCTTATAAGAACCCAGGTACGTAATATATATATATATATATATATATAAAATTTTGAAGAATAAAGGAATTTCAAGGGATGCATGTACCCTTATATGCGGATCAATGAAGCCTCTAAGAAATTGTATACCCACCAAAAAAAAAAATTTAAATAAATAACCCCTCCAAGAAATTGGAAAATTGAACTTTCCAAAGAAAGGGACATTACAAATGTGCAATAGGTTATCTGTCTTATATATCCATGCAAGCATGACATGTCGATCGCATACCTAATCCTCCGTTATTTTTCCTTTTCCACAAAAAAAGCCAAGATTTTTACCGATGGTCCAAAGAAATGAAAGAATTTTCTTTTCTATAATATATACTAGCCTCTCTACATGCACTTCCGCAGAGGTTTTTTTTAAAAAATAAATTTAATTTAATTTAGAATTAAAAATAATAATAGGTAGTTTTGTTCCATAAAATTAGGATCTATTATATGATATTTCTTTAAATTAAAAAAAATTAATATGAAAAAGTATGAATTTACTATATTATCCTTATTTAATTAATAATTTCAATTCTTAATGTTTGTATTAACCAAGGGCATTTTTTGGTATTTTGAATGTTTTACCATTCTTTGCATTTTGCTTTATATATAAACTCTGCCTTTTTCTTTATATATAGATATAAATAAATAAAAGGAAAACCACATATCAACTTTGATATGTTATGTTTATTTTTCTTTGGGTATGATGCATTTGTCCAAATTGGAAAAATAAAATTGAGTGAAAAACATGATATATGAAACTTCTTTTTTTTAATAGAAAACCTCAATGGTACATTGGAAAATTTTATTTAACTAAGCATATAAGTATAATGGGGATGTAAAACTTAATCCCAATCAAATAAATTTTCCAAAAGGCAGATGCATTGGGGCACATCTGATCATGACAAATTATTCTCTATATGCAAAGTATATTGTGCTACCATAAGTATCTCCATTCGCTTCTCAAAAAGTATGTATTAATTGATTTGATGTGATTTATTAAAATTAACGAAGTGGAAATACAATATATCCTATATCCTTGTCTCCATTATGCCAAGGACTTTTTTTTTTTTTTTGTACCCACGTTCCACTAACTATTATATTATGTCTTCTTTTTTATTTTATTTTATGTTTATGAATAAAAGTTTAGGGGGTTTTAGCCCTTTGATTACCTATCAAGAGGGATTATCGGCAACAAGATTCAAACTTAGACCTTGCTAGCAAAGAGAACGATCCTTAATTCTTAGAGATTTATCATGTTGCATTTCAGTGTTTGTCGAATCACCCCACAATCAATATGGATATTTCTTTCTATTGCATTTATTTATTATATTTGCAGCACTTAAAAAAATAGTGGGGGAATCAAATCACACTACTACAATATTGAACTATATTCACTAGTTTTTTTCTAAGTATTTAGCTTAGCCCCCTAACTAACCAAAATTGGTGAATAAAGGCCTTAGCAACTAAACAGTTACCAAAACCATGTTGGTCGTAGATATTGAGGTGGCATAAGGACTTAAGCAATTAATTTTTGGTTTGGTGGGATGCTTGCCAAAGCTTGAATTTAAATATAGGTACCATTGTGTTAGGTGGCATTGATTAGTTTCTTATTCTTTTAACACCAAAATCATCGACTAATTCACTAGTAGTTGGTTATGTTAAACACCATTAAAGAATATATTAGTTGCTAAGTTGGAAATCCACACAGTTTTTACACCATTAAATATCAATTAATTAAATATAAATATTCAAGTAAGACATGATAGTACGTAATTGAATAGTACAATCCTCTCCAAACAGTAGTAAATACATAGCCTTAACAAAACCTACATCTAGTACTCCTAATCCAAACCTTCTTCTACTCCGAATACACACAAAGATCCACATTAGAGGTATTCTCCATTATATCCCTATAAATACATTAAAATGAGAAAGAAAGAAAACTACGATTATAAACACTAGCTTTTTCGCACGCGCTTCTAGGCATGCGAGAGGCTTTTTTTAAAAAAAAATTTAAATTTATTTTAGAATTAAAAAAGATAACGGGTAGTTGCGTTCTTTAAAAATATGATCTATTATCTGATTTTTCTTTTAATTTTATTTTTTTAATATGAAAAAATGTAAATTTACTATATTATTCTCATTTAATTAATAATTTTAATTCTTAATATTTGTATTAACCAATGACATTTTCTGATATTTTGAATGTTTTACCATTCTTTGCATTTTGCTTTATATATATAGATTATAAACATAAAATACAAATAAAATAAACTACTTAAATAAAAAAATTAGAAAGACTATCATAACAATTAACGTCAATCAGTATAGATTGATGTGTTTTTGTTGACTAGCCCAATTATCTCTAGATTTCCCTGAATTTTTTTGTCATTAGTAGTTAATTAGCTCCGAATTATTGGTTTGTATTACGTATAAAATTGGTTATTTACCAAACTTTTACACGTGGGCCTCAGTTTCCAATCCCGATCATGGTGCCCATGTTGTTGATTGAGAAAAGAAAGAAGAAGAAAAAACATACCCATGGTGTCCATGATGAATTGCTAGGAACCACGCTTGCTCATGATATCTTTCTTTATCGTGGAATTAAAGAGAACTAACACATGCATACAATTTTGCCACCGATATAAATATATCCAATCTTGTCACTCTACTCTCCTCACATGGTACACATGTTTATTTATAAAATAAATAAAAAAAGAAAGGAATGTTGTAAATATATAAGGTGGAGCCCACCTCCATTAGAAGGTGCTTGCCTATAAATAAGGCTCCCCTCTACTTGTAATATACACAGAGATGAGAAGAGAAATCAGTTTCTATACTGTCTCTCTATCCCAATTCTCTCTACAATTTCCTCTTGATTTATAACACGTTATCAGCACGAATTCGCTCAAACAATACCAGCTGAATTCTCTGATGAAACCCAGATCTCTCATTCCATCTCTCTCTCTCTCTCTCTCTCTCTCTGCGCCAATCAGAGTCAACAAATTTAAATTAAACACCCAATCCAGCAAGCAACCACACCCTGTGTTACTGAACCACCACCAGAGTCAAGCAAGGTGACCCCAACCCCAAGATCTTTGACAACAAACAAAGGGAGACAAAACCATGTGTCCAACAACCAGTTTTGAGGGGAATTCTACCGAAAAAAAAATAAAAAAAAAGGAAAAAGAAAAAGCACTCTGCCAAACATGGCGCAAACACAACCACGGCCACCTCACATCGCAATTCTTCCGAGTCCGGGCATGGGCCACCTCATCCCACCGACATGGAGTTCAAGCTCTTGTTGGACCGGTACAAGAACCACAACCTCGTCGTCCACGACTGGGCCCACCTGGTCATGGAGACGCACAGTTGGACGGGGCTCAACGCTGGCGTGTTCTTGATCAGGAACTGCCAGTGGACCATGGATTTCCAACGAGCTCGACCTCCAGCACGCCGCCTCACCTTCCTCCACCTAGCGCCACACCAAGATCTCCGTCATCGGCGCTGGCAACGTGGGCATGGCCATCGCTCAGACCATCCTTACCCAGGACCTCGCCGACGAGCTCGTCCTCGTCGACGCCAAACCAGAGAAGCTCCGCGGTGAGATGATCTACCTCCAGCACGCCGCAGCCTTCCTCCCCCTCACCAAGATCATCGCCGACGTCGACTACGCCGTCACCCAAGGATCCGACCTCTGCATCGTCACCGCTGGGGCCCGCCAGATCCTCGGCGAGTCCAGGCTCAACCTGCTCCACCGGAACGTAACATAAAGACGCAGCACCCAGCGAGCTACTCTCAGGCGAGTTGTCGGCTCTGTGAACGACTCTGGTGTTGCCATGAACGACATCTCTGAAGCTGCAAATGGAGCTGCAAGAAGACCCCAGTTTCGAGTACCCGGCAGCAGCTACGCCTGCGCCACCATTGACGATGTTATGATAGCGAAGATGAGCAGGTGATGGTGGAAGCGAAGATGAGCAGGTGATGGTGGAGGTGATGGTGGAGGACTCGGCCGGAGCTAAGAATGAAGTCCTCAGCTACCTCAGCTACCACTGTACCTGAAAAGTGGGATACACAGCAAGTTGATCAGCCTAGTGGAAAGCAAAGGAATATTGCCAGGTACAGTGGTAGCAGTGGAAAAAGAAGGGGCATGGATTCGCCTGGAACATGCGTGATATTCCACTAATATATCAGTATAATAATATTATACTATTTGATCGTGGTGTTGATAAGAACCCACCGATAATTGCCTTTACTTTATCGCAAATTTACTTTTACTTAAAGTATGATGTGGAATTAACCCTCATACTTTATGAAATTACTTTACTGCACATTATTTACTATATGGTGTAGGTTTATTACCCATACAACAGTATCTATTTAAAAGGGTGGTGCGGGTTTATCGTTCACGCCTTTACTTTTATTTAAATGTATGGAGCAGAATTAATGCTCATACAAGCACGTTTACTTTATCGCAAATTTACTTTTACTTAAAGTATGATGTGGAATTAACCCTCATACTTTATGAATTTACTTTACCGCACATTTAATTTTATTTAAGGTATGGTGCGGGATTAACGTCCATACAGCAAGCAATTTAATTTATGAATTTATTTTACTGCACATTTACATTTATTTAAAGTATGGTGCGGGTTTATCGTCCATACCAGTAATTTATTTACCAGCAATTTATTTTATGGATTAATTGTGCTGTATGATGAGTTTTTAAAGTATGCAGATCAGGACCAGAAGTTCCTTGATCCTCATCATACAATTACATCAGGACTTGAAGATCCTTGATGATGATGTTAATATGAGAGCTGGCAGTCTCTCCGGTACTATATTTGTAAACATGTGATTGGACTTGAGGGTCCTTAATCCCTGACATGTAAATAAGGACCTAGGGTTCCTTAATGATGTAACAGTACCGTATTGGTTCATAGTGCCGTACACATGGATAATAACTGTACTGGCAAATGTTATGTACACATGAATAGATACGTATTCATGACTTGATGAATAGTACCGGATATATGAATAGTGACGTATACATAAATATCAACCATTTTGGGTGAACCGTCACTATATACAAAAAGGGAACCTGCAGTTCCTTAAACTCATGGATGAGCAATTAAATGAGATGTCAGAAGCTCCTCAAGATATGGACAATTATGTAAGGGCTTGAAGTCCAGAAATATATTTTGTGAATTCCGGTTGTTAAGAATACACCGTGAAATGGATAATATCAATATAAACCTCAAATGATGAATTGAGGCTCCCCACATATTTTGATATATTTGGGCCGGAAGCACATGGATTCAAATATATAAGAAATCCCGAATTTGAGGTTGTGGGTATATAGTAGTTAATGCTCTTCACTACTATATTGCGATATTATCATAGCTTTTACTCAATTCATATTTCATGTCCATTTGAAAAAGGGCGAATAAATTCTGAGTTTGTGTTTAGCCCATGCCAAAAGTTCCATACGTTGAAATATGAAATTTGGGAGAGTCGATGTGGTTATTTGAACCTATAAGGGACAGGGTTCCAAACCGTCATTTTGAAAAGACGTAAAAACCACAGGTGCAAGTTTAAGAATGTGCGCAATTATTATAACAGGAACATACAACAGATAGATTTTTTTTTCATCTGCAATGAAGGTGCAGGCCCTGTAAAAATATATAAAATTACATTATGTTCTGGAAGCCTCTGAAGGAAGAGGACGGCGCCTCTTAAGCTTAGCCATGAGCCTCTCGTGGTCTCCCAAAATTCTTTCATTGGAGACCTACAGCATGTCTAGCCTTCTCAGTGTATCAACGGAGTACGAACTCACCAGTTTCAACAAGGAATTATTCTCTCCTTTAAGTTTCTCAACCTCCTGTTGAGACTCATGAAGCATTCTTTGAAGAGACGAATTTTCAGTTGTTAGCCTCTCAACCTCGTTTGCTCTGGCACGCAAACGATCAGCCATGTTAGAAACAGAAGCAGCACTCTGAATGCTAAAAGCCATTGAGTCATCAATAGCCTCTTCCTCAGATCTCCCTGTCAACAACATTTCATCCATTGGAATAATGAAATGCCTAGCTACTATGACAGCAGTAGCATCATTCATCATCACAGAATCATTAACTGTGAAATGACGATTTTGGGATACAAAGGATGGACGCCAAACTTTGGCATCATTGGTAGTTGTGGGAGCATCATTTAAATTGAAATAATTTGGGCAGGAAGAAGAGGAAGCCATTTTAAGAAGGTTTATAAGAAAGTCTTAGAAAAACTAAAGTTTCAGAAAATGAAGGAAGTAGAGTTGAAACGCAGTTGCTCCAATCAAGTTTGCAAAGGCAATATCTATAGGAGGAAATATGGCTACAGTTTCCAGGATCCCAATATTATCTCAGATCCCCATATTCTCTTTTTCTTTTCCAGATTCCAAAATTTCACGCGGCCTCCATTAATGTTTGTCAGCACTTTCGGCGTTTTCAAGTATTATTTTCGCCAAAGCCGATCTTGCTTTGCGGATTTCACGGAGCTACTTTTTCAAAAGTACCCCGAGAATCTCGCAATTTTCCTATGGTTAATTTGAAATTCACCGGTTATACCTATTCCTCTTATTTGTGTATAAATGTGTTACTAACGAAATTTTCTTTGCAGAAGACATCCAGTTTTCTCCATACCTAGTGATGCGATATCTACTTATTTTTCTTATCAGTGAGCACTCAATATGCCCGAGAAGCAAGACTATCTCTGATCATTTATTCAGGAAGCGAGACTATCCCTGATCACGTTTCCGCCACATCAGGGAACTGTGAAGGCGACCTTATGCTCTAATCTCCGGAAGTTCTTCTAGACTAGGAGAAAAGAGAGCTTGTTGTTTGCTCCCACCAGCTTCCTTCCTTGATTGCTGAGCTTGTTGTCTGCTCCGACCAGCTTCCTTCCCTGATTGCTTACCTTACCTTGCAATCAATATCACATTTTTTTTTTGCATTTTTTCTCTTTTTGTAACTCTCTGTTCATAAGAGACTTTATTTCTTTAGAATGAACATCTGAAGAAAGAGTCCATGAAGTGATCCTAACTCTGAGGGTTATTTGTTTTGACAGAGGCAAAAGAGTTGTGATTTTTGCTATTGCAGGATATAACTAGATCATCAAGCGCTACATTATATTTACTGGGCCGATACGAGCTTGAATGATACTTGAGAAAAGTTTCTCCCACCTAAGGATGTAAGCAATACTTGTGTTGTTTTATGCTTATATACTTATTTGATATTTTATCTTGAAAGGTAACCAAATGGGGAGATAAGTCCGTTCCAAAAGAATGGCTTGTATGTATCCATGAATTATTAATGCAAATTTTACAGATTGCAAGTTGGATACATTGATAATACACTGCACAGATTAAAGTCCCATAAGAACAGAATATGGGTATAGCAGTGATCAATATGATGCACGCCTGTTGCGTAGCAAATGATGTGGATTAAAGTCCCGAAAGGACAATCCTTTAACATGTCAATATTGATATTGTGCACACCTAATGCATAGCAAATTATATGGGTTAAAGTCCCATAAATTAATTGACATGTATGTACTAATCAGTGGCATGTCTGCAGCATGACAGATATATGGGTTCTAAATGTTCCAACTCCCTAAATGGAGATTTTCCACGCCCTATGTAAAATAACACTCCATTGGAGGTTATAATCCACATTCTCACATACTAAAAGCCCCTTGAAGTGGCTTGGGTACCCAAAAGCAAAGAAATACTTATAATTGATGCATGCGCATGCAAATGAGAATGATGGGATCATGAATTGATGAATGACAATTTTTGGTTTTGGAGTAGCTACTCAAATCATCAATGGGCTGTGTTGATTGGAACCACGTTCAATTATTAAATATCGACAATATCATTGGCCAAAATAGAATGAGGCAATTCCATTATAGATGAGAATGAACGTGAAATAACAAACCCACAGTACGAACCCCAAAAGATGTTAATACTGAAAGTTATACTTGGGTGTTCAGAATAAAAGGGAATATACCTACTTTGTATGACACAATGTTTCTGGCAGAAACAAGGAATGTTGGGTTTTCTCCATATTTACAGATTCAATTGTGCCTCCTTATTGCACATTTACGGAGACCAACATGTTATCTTTAACGGTTATTAAATGCACGAAGCATATCACCAGTAGTGATTCCCTAAAGATGTATAAATAGCTGGGTAAAAGCTATATAATGTGTCATAAAGTTTAAACCTTTTAAACAAAATCCTTGAAAGGATTGAAATTGCATGAAGCAAGTCCCTAAAGGACATATGCCTAAAGCACAAAATCTGTACTCAATACTAATATGCATAAATTGCCTCAGTGAGTACATGGATTATAATGTATTTGCAACACATCAAAGCTTCTGAAGAGTTCAAGAAATATTTGTCTCGACTTAAAGATCGAGCATTATGCCAACGAGATTCTTACTTATACTAAGAAAGTATTAAAGTATTTTTATGAGGATTATCCGTTGGACGTTTTAAGGATTTTCCGGGAGTATATTGGACCGGACATCGTATTTTTCAGATAGAGCTCAACTCCATCACTATCATTTTGGGATGATGTGAGGCATATTTGAGGCTATCTAAGCATAACACCATATACGGGCATATTTTTGAGTGAACTTACAAATAGCCCAAGTGTTATTAGATATGCGGACTCTGGAAATCTCTATGGTCGCTTACTGGAAAAAGTTAGTCATGAAGTTTTCAGGGGGAGATATTCATCAGGGGGAGCGTGGTATTAATAAAGACCTTCACACACTGTACTCTTTTTCCTTCATCCAGGTTTTTATCCCACTGGGTTTTTCCTGGTAAGGTTTTAACGAGGCAGTGTCGCTCAAGATTGACTCATAGAAGCAGTGTCAACTACGATATTCAGAAAGGTGATCAACAGTATGACTTAAAGATATTTTGCCAAGCATCAGGGGGAGCGTGCTATCAATAAAGATCTTCAAACACTGTACTCTTTTTCCTTCGTCCAAGTTTTTATCCCACTGGATTTTTTCTGGCAAGGTTTTAACGAGGCAGTGTCGCACGCGTGTTAATATACATAGAATTTTATGTTACACATGATTATGTACTCTTTTTCTTTTTGACCAGTTTTTATCCCACTGGGTTTTTACTGGCAAGGTTTTTAACGAGGCATATTCCATATCATTTGTGGTCTCCAAGGGGGAGTGTTGTAAATATATAAGGTGGAGCCCACCTCCATTAGAAGGTGCTTGCCTATAAATAAGGCTTCCCCCTACTTGTAATATACACAGAGATGAGAAGAGAAATCAATTTCTATACTTTCTCTCTATCCCAATTCTCTCTACAATTTCCTCCTGATTTATAACAAGGAAGAAATTTTCCTGCTTAGCTTAATTAGGTTAAGCTCAACTTTTTGGTCGGCCAATTTTTGGTACGAAATTGTTGGTTTATGTTATGTCAAAAAGTTTTGGTCCCAAACTAATGACACATCGATTAGTCACTCTTATTTGTACCATATAGACAATTGTTTACAGTGGTAAGAATAGAGTTTTATGATCGTACATAGTCTATAGACGCTAAAGGAGTTTAGATGATGGAGAAGAATCAAGGCCACTTTAGGCCTATCAATAGCTCGTGATTGTATGACACATACTATGCACGTACATAAATTTCGTATTATTCTACTCATACTAATAGAACAAAAGAGTATTAAGATAGACAACAAGAATGACTAGAAAAAACATAACCGAATATCAATTTATTACAAAAATAGTGAGAGGGACAAATGCAATCTTTGCTTTTTTTTTTCTTTGCAAATAGGCCAACCGATTGATAAACCTTATCGAAAAAAGATATTGATATACAAAAAAAGTCTTTAAAAATTATATATATGATGGAAAATAACAAAAAACAAAGTGCATGAGGCCAACGCTGTTGGCCTATAATATTTTTTTTTAAAAATGGATATGATGAATAAATAATTTTTTTTTTTTTAATGAAGTTAACTTTATAATGGAATTTTTAACAAATAGTTGCAACATATTATCTATTTTCTTTGGTCATGAACCATGATGTACTTGACATGGCGACATGGGAGGCATGGCCAAAAGGATAAGCTATCGGATTTTCTTATTCTACACTTTTTTTTCCCTCTCCTTTTGAGGTGGGTCCTCATAAGTCAGAGCAATTATATATTTCTACCAAAACTCACCAATTTATAGAAAAGAAAAAAAAAATAAATGACCTATTAGTGTAGTGATTCTCAAATAAGATCCTGTATTCGAGTCTTAACATTTATCTAAGGTGTGTAACTTAAAAATAAAAATTATGCCAAATATCACCAATCATAGCCACGTCAGTTAGGGGGCCAGGCATCCTACTAATGGACACGTGGACGGTTGAAAAAGGTGGTACATTGATGTGGACTTGTGGTAAAAAGCTGACTGTGTGCGGTGCGGCCACAAAGACTTGGAAGAAATAGGAAGTGGATAAACCTCAGCGCGAAAATTGGAGATTAAAAAGAGAAAAACAAAAAATAAATAAGAAGGGACAACCAACAGGGAACCACATGGCACCACGTGGCACTCACGGAGCGGACAGCGCCGGTGGGTCCGGGAGTTCTAGGATGAGCCAATGGAGGACGGTAAACACTAGATAAAATAGAAGGAGAAAAGAAAAATTAATAGATTATAGAAGCGTGAAATGAATAGAAACGTCGCCGCTTAGGTGCTGGGTGGGCCCCACGGACTGAGAGCTTCCTATAAATACGTGGCCCGGGATGCGGAGGTATTTACTCCTTCAAACAACGTTTGTGTTTACGTGTTTTGTCCTAGCAAAAAAAAAAAAAAAAAAAAAACCGTACGTGTTTCTGCCTCCTACTTCCACTGCAACGCCACCAGAAACACCAAAGCCTTTCTCTTCTGTCTTCATTCATTCTCCTCCTAATTTCTGGGTTCCCTCGGTTTCAAAAAACAAAAAACAAAAAACAAAAAACCGAACTCATTTACTTTTCCTTCTTCTTTGGTTTTGTTTATTGCTCCCTTTTCTGGTTTCTGGGTTTTTTCCGAATTTAACATATATAATGTGTGGAATTCTTGCTGTTCTTGGTTGCTCTGATGACTCTCAGGCCAAGAGGGTCCGAGTCCTTGAGCTTTCTCGCAGGCAAATTTCCTAATCTCCTAATTTAATTCAATATTTTATATAATTATTTTTTGAGTATTATAATTCATAATTATTAGTTGGTTCTAGTTAAGTAGCACATGCATACCTCTAGAATTTTTATTTTTTGTTGTTGTACGTATCTTTTTTCTGATACAAGCGATATTAGAAAATGAGACTCAAACTCTGTTTTTAATGACTTGAGCTATAAGTCCTTACTTGTTCTTGAACATTTTTATAAGAAATATCATAAGAATTTGAGCTTTTGATCATGAATGAATTATGGTAACTGTGGTTTGGTTTGCAAAGAAACTAGTGTTTGTTTAATGATTCTGACCCTTGTGACGTTGTGGTCCCATAAATGATGTTACCTTTCATGAATGGGGTGTTGGGGTCCGTTTTGTGTGGTAGTGGTACCATGATAAGAGGCCATTTTTGGAAAGCAAAACAAAAACAGAGCTGAAAATTGAAATAACATAGTTTTTTTTTTTTTGGGGGTGGTTTGTTTTCAGATTGAAGCATCGTGGCCCTGATTGGAGTGGTCTTTACCAGCATGGAGATTGTTTCTTGGCTCATCAGAGGCTGGCCATCATTGACCCTGCTTCTGGGGATCAACCTCTGTACAATGAAGACAAGTCAATTGTTGTCACGGTAAGCCGTGTGACAGGGCCTAACAATTATTATTATTCACAGAATTCTGAATTTTGAATTTTTTGTTTTTGTTTTGGTTTTGTAAACTAGAAATTTAATTTTGTGGGAAAATGAAAAATTCAATTGCTGATGAAAGGGTTTTGCTAAACATCATCAGGTGAATGGAGAGATTTACAACCATGAAGAGTTGAGGAAGCGTCTGCCGAATCACAAGTTCAGAACTGGCAGTGATTGTGATGTCATTGCTCATCTGGTATGTCACTTACCAACTTGGTTGAAAACAAAAAAAGAAGAAGAAAATTTTGTATGTATAAGAATTAAGCATGATGATTAAATATTTTGGATGAGTTATAAGTCAATTTGATCAATCAAAGTATGAGATGTTGAATATGTTATTTGATGGATCATGGACTTTGCCTGCACTTAACTGTCTGTCTTTAATCTCTTGTGAGTAGTATGAAGAGTATGGGGAGAATTTTGTGGATATGCTGGATGGAATGTTTTCTTTTGTGCTACTGGATACCCGCGACAACAGCTTCATCGTTGCTCGCGATGCGATTGGGATCACTTCCCTCTACATCGGGTGGAGTCTTGATGGTAACATTTCTCTAGCAACCCCTGTTTTGTCTGCAATTAGTGCTTTAGTTTTTTACTTGAATATGTATGTGATGCTAAGTTAGCATATTTGGTTTAATTTCAGGCTCAGTTTGGATAGCATCAGAACTGAAAGGATTGAATGATGATTGTGAGCACTTTGAGAGCTTCCCGCCCGGTCATCTGTACTCGAGCAAAGAAGGTGCACTCAAGAGATGGTACAATCCTACTTGGTTCTCAGAGGCCATTCCATCTGCGCCATATGATCCGCTTGCTCTCAGAAGTGCCTTTGAAACTGTAAAAATTTCATCATTTTCAAACTCAGATGGATTACTCTTATTTCACATACATATCAGAGTTTATTTGTAGTTGTAGCTTATGTGTTGAGTGTGATACCTGCAGGCTGTGATCAAAAGGCTAATGACTGATGTGCCCTTTGGAGTTCTTCTCTCTGGAGGCCTAGATTCATCTTTGGTCGCCTCTATCACGGCTCGCCACTTGGCAGGCACGAAGGCCGCCAAGCAATGGGGAGCACAGCTCCATTCGTTCTGTGTTGGACTAGAGGTGAGTTTTTAAATCTTTCGACAAAGATTTAACATATGGCTCATGGGAGCTTATAGATTCCTAACCTGGTGTCCTCATATGCTGAGCAGGGTTCGCCTGATTTGAAGGCTGCAAAAGAAGTTGCAGACTATTTGGGAACCGTTCACCACGAGTTTCATTTTACTGTTCAGGTATCGATACATAAACCTGTTTAAGCTAAAGAGTTTGCTGCTATCTTTTTTAGTAGCCCAAATAGTAAACCATTTGCATTTGGCATGTAACAGGACGGTATTGATGCAATAGAGGATGTTATTTACCACATTGAAACTTATGATGTTACGACTATTCGAGCTAGCACCCCTATGTTTCTTATGTCCCGTAAGATTAAGTCTTTGGGGGTTAAGATGGTGATTTCTGGTGAGGGATCCGATGAGATTTTTGGTGGATACTTGTACTTCCACAAGGCACCCAACAAGGAAGAGTTTCACCGCGAAACTTGCAGAAAGGTAATGGATTAGTTGCTTATTTACATTGAAGATAGATATAGGGGTTGGAAGGAAAGGCATAATAAGGAGTTGTTCTTTTGTTTGATGTAGATTAAGGCACTGCACCAGTATGATTGCCTCAGGGCAAACAAATCAACATCTGCTTGGGGATTAGAAGCTCGTGTCCCTTTCCTGGACAAAGACTTCATCAACGTTGCAATGGCTATTGATCCTGAGTTTAAACTGGTAAGAAATAAGACTCTTAAGATATTGGGATTGCTTTCGATTTAAAGCAGAAGTTAAATTTTAGAGTTCAATACTGATCACTTGGCTTTTCGCTATATTTTTAATTGATTATAGATCAAAAAGGACCAAGGAAGAATTGAGAAATGGGTCCTCCGGAAGGCCTTTGATGATGAGGAGCATCCTTATCTGCCAAAGGTATATGCTCTTGTGTCTTTCTTTGGTAATAAGTATTGATGATAAGTTACTGCCCCTAACATCCGTATCACGTCGATTCTAAAGCTAACAAATCCTGTTTAATGCCTTGCAGCACATTCTGTACAGGCAGAAAGAACAGTTCAGTGATGGCGTCGGCTATAGTTGGATTGATGGCCTGAAATCCCATGCTGCTCTCCATGTACACATCTATCCAACCCTTTTTTACAATTTTTGTTGGTATTTTTCATTTTCATAAAGGCTGATGATTGAAGCTCAACTTAACACTTTCAGGTGACTGATAAGATGATGCTGAATGCTGCACGCATCTTCCCGCACAACACTCCCAATACAAAAGAAGCCTACTACTACCGAATGATTTTCGAGAGGTTCTTCCCACAGGTAGTCTGCTACAAAATTTCATGATTCATAAGCAGTACATCATGACTTTTTTTTCGTGTATGTTTTTTTGCCTTTAACAGCACAACAAACTCTCGTTCATAGAGACCTAACTTGCTGCACTTATTATCTGGTATTGCAGAACTCAGCCCGGAACACAGTACCTGGAGGACCAAGTGTGGCCTGCAGCACAGCCACAGCTGTGGCATGGGATGCTGAATGGTCCAAAAATCTTGACCCATCTGGTAGGGCTATATTTGAAGTGCATCAACAAGCTTATGACAAGCAGGCTGCACCTGTGACTAGCAGCATTGTGCCTCCGGAGATCATCGACAATGTACCTCAGATGAAAGTGAGCACTCCCGGGGTCGCGATTCTCAGCTAATAATAACAATGCGCTGCAGGAGGATATCTAATAACTTCTGCAAGACTAAGGGTAGTAATCACAGAATTAAGAGACTTTGCGATGCCTTAGTGTATAAAAAGTAATAGGGCACTATGTAAAGTTGAAGGAAGACCACCTGTTGGTTTTAAAGATATTGTGTTTATCATCAAACTGTTGTACTTTTCCAATACAACATTTTGAAGTGTGCTATCTATATAATGGAGATGTTTTTAAGTTTAGAATCTCTCTGTAAGTTTCTTTCTCTGTCTTCAATGATCCTTTTTCACTATGAATAAATGAGACAATGAGCCTAATATATGGTGTCTCTCTTGTTCCATCCAATAAATTTGTCATCTATAATAATTTTTCTAGGAGATTGAAGAGGGTTTATTTTTGGCCAAGGACTTGGAGGGTTGATCCAGAAAACTGGTGAATTTCTGGCCAAGAATTTGTTTGGATAAACACAAGTATTAAGGATCATAGCTTTTCAAAGATTCTCCAATGGCTCAGGCTGGCAATTGAAGAGACACTACCATAGCCCAATTAGACTAACAGGGCAAAGGAAGATTGACCCAATTCGCCATGGGCTGAGGGGCTTTGCCTACTGAACTGTAGGCCTTACTTAAAATTTGAAAGCCCCATCCAAAAATTAAGGGTTCGTACGAGACGGCTTATGTAGGAAATACTTTTGCGTATAATCGCTTTTGGTCATTCAAAAGTATTCCCAAGCAGCCCTAACAAAATATGTCGCAAAAAGAGTACAAAGTGCGGCTGCTTGATTTGGAAGATTGATCGAATTGGCCCAAGGATGAGGGTCTCGGCTTCCTAAACTGTAGGCCTTAGAATTCGACAGCCCCGTACATAAATTAACAAAACATGTCGCTAAAAAGAGTTCAAAGTGTGGCTGCTGGGATTCGAGCCCAGGTCTCCACGGCCACAACGTGGAATTCTTACCACTAAACTACAGCCACTTTGTTGTTAGTAAGTGCTTGAAATATATATAAGTACGCTAATGACCCTTTGTTATTGCAATACATCAAAATTAAGTGTTTCCTTGAAGGATCTTGTAATTGAATGGCTTTTGTTAATTTAGACAAATTTTAAATGGTCGAAAACTCATTTATAGCTTAAATAATTGCAATGATAATTGAGGAGGGTTCACTAGCAAAAATAAAATTATTAATATTGTTTTCTTGACATTGTTGACGTACCTCTCATGATTGTATGGACTCATGTGACTAGTTGCTCCGTGTTGTTGAATTATGAATGTAATTTTCTTTTGATTTAAAAAAAAAAAAAACCAAAAGTATTCTTACCATGATGTTTTTTTTAAGAACGGAATCTTACATGATTAAATGATAAGGAAATGAGCCGAGCCTAGTAACGTGAGCTTGTAACTAAACAAGACATTAAAGTGATCGGTTGTTTCATTGAAACCTTCTCGAGTGAGACGCAGTGATCTTGAGCTGTTCACCTAAACCTTGATCTTAGTGGTGAAGTCGCACAAAGCACGACCCTTGCCCTCAAAGCTGGTAGGGTCCCCCAACCACAAAGGTTGGGTAGCAAACCTCAAATAATGAGGAAATAAAAAATTTATTTATTTCCCTCACAAAAACTAACAACGCATTTGCATTTACAGATTGCATGAATGTATCACAAGATGAAAGCTAGCTATAAGCCCATAAGTTGTTGCTAACTTTTTTTTCTTTAAACAAAGATAAGCCTATAACTTGTTCGAGTTTACATAAAATTAGAGAGAAAAGCTGTGTGTAGAACAATTAAAGACTCTTCATTATCTAAAAAATTAATGAGTCTTCCACAACTGGAAAACTAATGAGGAAACAAGAACCTTATTTGTCCTTACTAACACCTTTACAGATTACTAGCTAAGGCAAAGAGCTGCAATTTTGCACCCTCTCATCAAACGTATCACAATATAAAAAAAAACCTATATAAACTTGTTAATAGAGCAAAGCTGTGTAAAAGAGCTGGTTCCAAGTGTCTGGCAGTCCAGGAAGGCACCAGTGGCTACAATCTGCTGAGCGTTCAGGATTGGCTCTCTCCTGAGGGCTCAAATCCCCACTGTAGATTGAAGGGTGCCCATCTTTTCTAAGCTCTGAAAGCATTGTGATGTCTAGCAAAGATGCAGGGTTGCTCATGCCCCTGATCACATTGTCCACCACTCTCATTTGGTCTGGATATGTTGTCCCTGGATATGTTACTCCACTTATTGTCATTGGTGCTGTTTCCCCATAGCAGTTCTTGGTGGTTGCAGGAGTTGCTCCCCCATTCCATTCATTTGGGCTGTCAATTTAGCATCTTGTATAAGTTACCATGTACACAAATTCAGGATCTAGGTATAAATTGGTACTCTAATATCATGTAGCCTAATGAGATTTAACTATGCAAAGTGATAGGTTGATACTGGATATCAATCTACAATCTCTAATATATCGTAGGAACCAATTTACAATTCCTGATACAATATGAAAACAAATCTATAGTAGTACCTGATGCACTACGCTTATCGTTAATGTACCGGGTATCGACTAAAAACTAGGTACTGTAAATTAGTACCCGATACACTAAGGTTATCGATATCAAATATCGATTAAAATGTAAGTACTATAAATTGGTATCCAATACTAGTTGATCTCTACCCTTTGACAAGAGTGACTTGGGCTAATGTCAACTGTAGCACTAATGATTAAAATGGCTATGGGCTATAGCTTGTTCAGTCACATAGGGGAGGGCCAGATTTGAGAAAAGTGGTCCACTTTCTCTGGTGAGATGTAGATGAGCAGTTTTTGTCTTCTTCAAAGATTGCATGTGTTTACTGTTTCCTGTTTAGTGCCACCGACAAACCAAGTGCAAGCTCTGACCTAATCCTCCGAACACTGCACTGTTTACTGGTTCCAACATTTATACATTGTTTTCTAAGCAAATGGGCTTACTTGTTCCTTTGAAAAGGTTTTACCATTGATTGTAATTGGCCGTGGACCAACCTAAATTCAGGGTAGGGATCGAGTCAACTTTGCCAACTCGCAAACCAAAAAAGACATCTAAAAATGGAGCAAATTTTTGGTGCTTGGTGCTGGCAGCACCCAGCACACGCATTAGCCATTAAGCCTGGAAATCGAAATTCACAAATCAATTATTGGAGAGAGAGAGAGAGAGAGAGAGACCCACTTGTAGTGTGTGGGAGATATGGAAAGGAAGAAAACTCGGGTCCTTGTGGTGTCGATGTTTGAGTCGACCCAATTAGCCCATGTTCTCATCCCTTTCTCCAAAGCAGCCAAACGATCCATATCTCGGTAATATTTTCCTCCTGATTCCATGTAATCCCACCTACATGTTTCCAAAGTCCAAGAAAAAAAAAAGATTTCAATCCCATTATCATTATCATCATGTCATATACATTTGCAAGTACTTTTGTCAATTTCAAAATCATTTTAGATAACAAGGAAACGTCACACAACTTTTGGTTACTTTTTGGTCTCAGAGATGCATCTTTAGCCGTGGATTAATATGTAAGAAGCAATTAATTCTTTAATTGAAGTTCAAAAGCACTTTTACTCCTCCCAAAGTGCTTCTATAATCCGAAAAACATTTTTCACTATTCCCAACCTACATTACCAAAAATACTTCTAAAGGCACTGTCAATATTCTTGTGACAAAAGTAATAACGGATGATTTTACCAGTATGCAAACAATCAATTTGACCCTAACGTTAGAATTGCACACAGTACCGTAAGATAAACAAAATACAAGATTTGCTCACCCCTGGAGACCTCCATTGTGGCTCCACCAGTGACCGGTGTTAAATGACAGCACATCGGCGTTCCGCCACGCCTTGCTGTTCTCGGAAATGTCCTCAAGCCTTAGAACTCTCTTTCCTTGCATCATATCTATGTCGACCAGATATGGAGCTCGATAGAATTGTATTGTCACACCGTAGTCCTGCAGTGTAGTAGCAAAACTCAATAAGGCCGTGTTTGGATTGATATGATGCTCTCATTTCCTAGCTCATGACTTTTTGTGGACAAAGAACGTGATGGTGGTGTCCTGCTGTAAGCACCAATTGGTCCAAAGGGTCCCTCAAAACAGTTTCCCTACTTGATTCTTTTGTACTACTCGAATTTCAAAGCATTGTTAAAAAGTGGGCAAAAAACAGAAAAGCTTCTTCATTTATGAACTGGATTTTCTAATTTTTTTAGTTCCTATGACCAGAACAGTGTTTGATAAAATTCAAAACCCACACACAAAAGGAATTAGTATGAACAATTGTAAACCCTCACACCATATATGTTCTCACAGAAATAATAACCATTAATTTTCACAACTATGGTGGTTCTTGTTCTGTTTTGCTTACTGAAAATTTAGAACAGAACCATATTGATGTGTGTATTTGGGCATTGGCATTGAATCCAATTGCTTCAAGAAACCAAAATACCAAAACCCAGAATGAAGCAAAGAAATTCCTAGTTAAGTACGTTTTGGGGGAAACAAATCAGAGACTTACCAAGAAGCTAAATGTTGAGAGTGGATCTCCCTTGACCATTTGTGTCTGGGTTTGAGGAGCTGCAGAGTAAATCAAGCAAACCAAAGACTCCCATTGATTCCTCCCAAGCGAGTCACCTACAAACATCACTGTTTTCCCTCTCATTTTGTCCAAAAACTCAAGCCCATTGAACCTACCAAGAACAACAAGCTACACCAAAAGTCACCACCACATAAAAAACACAAACCCATTTCAAAAGACAACATTTTGAAGTAATTGCTTACCTTGGGAGCTCACAATTGAGGGGTCTCCATCTGTACTTGAGGTAGCCAGTGTCTGGGCGGCCGTACATTTGACAGTTGAACTCAGGGTCTATGATTAATGGACACTCAGAAGATTGGTACATTGGGTAATCGTCATCTTGGACCCAAGTGCCTGCAAACAAAGCACAATTGCTTTGGTTGGTTTGGAACATTGGAGCTGTTCTGTGGTGGTGGTAGCTGTGGTGGTGCTTCTTCATGCTCAGTATCAAAGCTGAGCGGCATTGGACCAAAACCAGGCAAAGAATAGTTAAACATGAACCAATAGATTGGGAACAGAAAAGAGCCATTGTAGAGAGGTGTTAATGGGTGATGGATAAAAGCAAAACCTGAAAAAGAAGAAACAGATAGAGAGAGAGAGACAGAGAGAGAAATGGAGCTAATGTAAGTTGAAATAAAAGTTGAAATCTTGGTCCTGATTGGGTCATATATATAAATGTAATAAATTATAAAATGAAAAAGGGTCATGCCTAGGGAGACCAACTTTTAGATACCAACTTGTGGCAGAGCTCTCGTCAATAAGCGTCGTTCAACTTCTGTAAAATGTGAATTGTCAATTTGAAA